>NC_080167.1:10089921-10361324 GCF_950295315.1 Erinaceus europaeus | reverse complement strand
CCAGCAGGTGTCCTGGGGATCAGGGCTGAGGGAAACCCTCGCTTCTTTCCTCTTGGATAAGGCAGAAGTAGTGGGGAAAGACCAAATACCACGGACATATGCTTTTATTTCCTTTATTATTATTTTTTAATTTTTATTTATTTGATAGAGACAGCCAGGAATCAAGAGGAAAGGGGATATAAAGAGGGAAAGAGACAGAGAGACACCTGCAATCCTGCTTCAACACTCATGAAGCTTCCCCCCTGCAGGCGGGGACCGGGCACTTGAACCCTGGTACTTGCACTTTTAAACTTGTGTGCTCCACCAGGTCTGACACCATCACCCAGTCCCCTACTACTCTTTTATTCCAACCAGAGGAGACATCCAGTAGACTGGCACCTAGAGACCCCAGAGGCTGGGGATGGGAGCAGCTTAGCATGAAACTCAGGAGCAAGTGCTGGGACTGACCCCAAGTATCTTTATTGGGCAACAGAATCTCTGCCTTTCAAAGACATTTCAGATCCACGTTCAAGGCAATGTTCCCCAACCACTCCCCCACCCCACCACCAGATCCTCAGAAGGGAGATTTCAAACATCAGCCAGTCCAGCTCCTCATGGGGCGTGAGCGCTTCCACACTACGATCATCATCTCTGGCATTATGCTATACCACTGCAGAATACTGTGCCCCAGTATGGTTCCGTAGCCCCCATGTCCACTTGGTCGATTCCAAATTATATTCCTCCATGAGGATAATTTCTGGAACCATCCGTTCCACCCCCGGTTCCATGGCTGCCAGTTCTTAGCAACATCGCCCCGCCAGATATTCGTCGGGATGCAGCATCATCTAAGTTCATTTCCCACGTCTACGCTCGACCGGACCTGCCAATATACGCGGATATCTTCGCCCACCCTGTCCAACGCTTGACGTATCGTCACCCAATCTGGTCCCCTACGCCTACACTGAACTTCTCTGTTCCAGACTCTTGGAAACAGAGCTGGCAGTCAGCTGAGGTCAAGAACAAACACCTCATCACAGACCCCTGCAAGCGTCAACCCGGCTTTGATTGACCTAGCACATTATGATTGGGCCCTCCTCAATCGCTATCGAACAGGCCATGGCCGGTGCGCCGCTATGTTCCATCGCTGGGGAGCCAGAGACGACCCGAACTGCCCCTGCGGCTCCAGACAGACTATGACCCACATAGTCCATGACTGCCACCTCTCCAGATTCAAAGGAGGTCTCGAAACTTTACATCAGGCTCAACCTGACGCTGCTGACTGGCTACGGAAGAAGGGCAAACGCTAGAAGAAGAAGAAGCCAGTCCAGAGAAGTGCTTAAGGCTTAAGCACAGCTCTCTCTGTAAGAACAGTGCGCTCATGAGAGCTGGGGGAAAGCGAGGACGGACTGGGACAGGTGAGACTCACACATGCCAAGGGCAGCTGAGCTCCTGCCGTCTCAGAAGTCACAGGTCTAAGGCTACACTGAGAGCTCTTCACTGTGTGACCTCGGGCAGGCCACTTGACCTCTGTGGGCTTCGTCCATAGCATTAGGCTTAAGAGTTTGCTTGGTGGTCTGTCTGATGAAATAGCTCAACTGGATAGTGCTTTGCCTTACCATGCTTGTGATCCAGGTTCAAGCCCAGCTCCCCACTATCTGAAGGAAGCTTTAGCCCCGTGCTCTGTCTTTCTCTCTGTCTCTTTACCTACCTTCTCGGTCTCTTTACTAGGAATAGAAAGTATTTAATGGCTTTTTTTTTTTTTTTTGGCTCCTTCAAGTCTCTGTCTAAGTAGTTCATGTCTCTTGATCTCATAAACATTTCTGAGAGGAAAAAAGTCAGTACTTTGTCCTAAGGAACCAGCCACACTGCTACTCCAAATGCCTGCCCCACCCCTTTGTTTTTTACCAAAAGAAGGGGATTTCCTCCTTCTGATTTTAATAGACAAACCCAGAGGAACACCGTAACATTTTTATCCCAAGGATTCATTGCATTCATTGCACACTTGCACACACACACACACACACACACACACACACACACACACACACGATATAGTCTCATCATGAAAATGTTCTTGACATCTGCTGTGAGTTCACTTCGGCAGTGACTCCTACATTCTGCTGGTGAGATGCTGAAAACTCTAATGTTCTTTAAAAAAAATTAAATATCTGTGGTTTTTTTTCCCCCAGAGCTAGCACCTTGATGGTGCACTATTTCATAATCCCTTGCTCCTTGGGCTGATTCTTTTTATTTCATTCAAATAGAGAGAGGAATCCCAGGACCACATCTTCATAGGTCTCCCAGGTGATGCTGGGGCTCGAACTCATGCCCCTCTATACAAGACAAGACACCCCTGGCTCCTAAAAAGAACTTGATTATTATGTTCCTCCTCCCTCTATCGCTAAGACCCCAAGCTTAGCAGGCAGGCGGCTGTCAGAGCGAAATGAGTCCACGAGTTCATCAGAGACTTAAGCTGACAGGGGAACAGACCTCCACTGCTCTCTGCTTGTTTGGATGTTTCTGAAATAAAATCCTCAGAACCAAAGCAGAGATTACCAGCCTGCACTTCCCTTCTTCTAAGAGTCTGTTGCTTCTTCTCCAGGATCAGGACTGGTGGGGAGTGGGGGTGGCGTGGGGCTTGAGGAATCTGAATGTTTCCCCACTATTTCTGGGGACCATGAATTGTCACCTGCTTGGCGAGCCTGGATGAGCCTGAGGACAAGGGAGCCAGTGAGTCACACTCTGACCTAACCCTTGCAGCAGCCCCGAGTTCCTATCTGGGAGATGGGAGTGATAACACTGGGCTGTTGGGACAAGCACACAGATTAAGTCCCAGAAACAGCCCTTTGAGCCACTTGGAAATACCTGCTGGAGATACGATTAGGCGCCCGCCAGCAGACAGCAAGAAGTCCGCCCCGTGGCATGGGAGGACCTGAGCTCACTCTTGGAGGATGCGGTCCATCTGGTGTCCTTCCCACCCCCTGCTCCCCAGCCACTCCATGAGTCCCCGTGTCCCCGCCAGCCCCAGGGCCACTGCCAGCACTGTGACTTCACAAGGATTCGGCAT
Organism: Erinaceus europaeus; assembly: GCF_950295315.1. NCBI lineage: Eukaryota > Metazoa > Chordata > Mammalia > Eulipotyphla > Erinaceidae > Erinaceus > Erinaceus europaeus. The sequence continues at coordinate 10,358,278 of NC_080167.1, read as the reverse complement.
CACCCCACCATCCCTGGAAGCAACTCTGACACTCCGGCCTCATCCGGGGTTCCCTCATCCCCACAGCCTCCGGCTCTCTCAGAAATGACAACAGCAGTGGTTTCCACTCTCTATGTCTTTATTCCACTTCCTTATCAGTTTCATGCCATTTGCGTTTCTTTTCATTCATTTACTTTTCTTTATTGGATAGAGTCGGGGGAAAACTGAGAGGGAAGGGGAAAGACAGAGGGAGAGAGAGAAACAGCACTGCTTCACCACTTGTGAAGCTTCCCCTTGGAGGGGTTGGACCTGGGTCTTTGCACACTGTAATCTATGTGCATAACCAGATGCTCCACCACCTGCTCCCCCTTTTGCTTTATTTACTGGATAGCGACAGAGAGAAACCAGGAAGGAAGGTATAGAGAGCAAGAGAGACGCCTGCAACACTGCTTCACCAATCACAAAGCCTCCTCCCAGCAGGTGGGGAGCAGGGGCTTGAACCCAAGTCCTTGTGCTTGGTAATGATTTCCTGGATCCCATGCTGTGTGAGTTAAATGCAAGTTGCCTTTAATCCTCACCTCGACCATGACCCCCTTTTAACAGACATTTTGAAGACAAAGAGCTACCTCCCCAAATAACCTTCTCCTGGGCCTTATTCAACTATTCTTCTTCTTCTTCTAGCGTTTGTCCTTCTTCCGTAGCCAGTCAACAGCGTCAGGTTGAGCCTGATGTCAAGTTTCGAGACCTCCTTTGAATCTGGAGAGGTGGCCGTCGTTGACTATGTGGGTCATAGTCTGTCTGGAGCCGCAGGGGCAGTTCGGGTCGTCTCTGGCTCCCCAGCGATGGAACATAGCGGCGCACCGGCCATGGCCTGTTCAATAGCGATTGAGGAGGGCCCAGTCATAACGTGCTAGGTCAAAGCCGGGTTGACGCTTGCAGGGGTCTGTGATGAGGTGTTTGTTCTTTACCTCAGCTGACTGCCAACTCTGTTTCCAAGAGTCTGGAACAGAGAAGTTCAGTGTAGGCATAGGGGACCAGATTGGGTGATGATATGTCAAGCATTGGACAGGGTGGGCGAAGATATCCGAGTATATTGGCAGGTCCGGTCGAGCGTAGACGTGGGAAATGAACTTAGATGGTGCTGCGTCCCGATGAATATCTGGCGGGGCGATGATTCAACTATTAAGTCATAGTGTCTGAGTGCCTGCTGGGGGCAGGGGCTTTACACAGATGCCCTGGAGCTCTCCCCAGAGCTGGGGGGTGAGGGTGCGGAGACAAGGCTTCCTGCCCTCACTCACTCCAGAGACAACACTTGCCATCTTTTGGAAGTGGTTTTGTTTTGTTCATTCCTGTAGTGCAGACTGGCCATGGGAACTAACCAGAGCTGCTTGGCCCTGTCATCACAGCTGAAGTTTGAGTCATGACAGTCCTACGTACAATCAAATTAGCTGCTGCTAGGGTTGCAGGCCTGTGTAGCCCCTGTGGAAACAGTGTGGAGACTCCTCAAATACAAACAGAAATGTCTGTGCCAGTAATACCACTCATAGGCATATATCCAAAGCATAAGAAAGCACTGATTCAGAGACATATGCACCCCCTATGCTCACAGCTGCCTATTCACAATAGCCGAGGTGGAAGCAATCTAAAAGCCCATCAACAGGTGACTGGATAATGAAGTACCCCACCCCACAAACACACACACTGGAATACTAATCTTCAGTTTTTAAGTTTTTATTAGCTAGAGACAGAGAAATTGAGATGGGCAGAGGAAATAGAGAGGGGGACAGAGAAACTTCTGCAGACCTGCTTTACCACTTCTGAAGTTCCCACCCCACCCTCACAAAGTGGGAACGAGGGACTTGAACCTGGGTCTTTGCACATTGTAATGCTTGCACAACCAGGTGCACCACTGCCCAGTCCCATTAGTCTGTCATTTGAAAAGTTGAGATTGTGTTCTTTAGGCCAAAATGGATAGACTAGAGGTGATTGTGCTTAGGGAAGGAAGTCAGGAGGTCTACCAGGTGGTTCTGTGTATATGTGGAATATAGAGAATCACATGTGCTTGCAAAATAAAAATGTCTCTAAAGATTTTTTTTTGTTTTTTACAGGAAGTTTCTTTTTATTAAAGTTGTATTTATAAAAAAGAAACGCTGACAAAAAACTTAAGATAAGAGGGGCACAACTCCACACAATTCCCACCACCAGATCTCCGTATCCCATCCCCTACCCTGATAGCTTTCCTATTGTTTATCCCTCTGGGAGTATGGACCCAGGGTCCGTATGGGGTGCAGAAGGTGGCATCTCTAAGATTTTGTGAGAATGATGGTGATTATGAGGTTCGTGTAGGTGGGAGGTGGGGGGACTTTCACAGAAAGTGAAAGTGTGGTGGTGGGTGAACTGCAGAACTAGGCCACTTTAATCTTGTGGACCATTATTAAATCAAGTGGATTTATTTTAAGTTAGCAGAGGACTCAGTTCCCTACTGTCACTCTGAGTTCCAGAATCTTCCATTTGGGAAGCTGGTCTTTCTCTGAGTCCTTAGAGTCAACTTCACTTGGCAGGTGGACACACAGAGAGAACAAAAGGGGTGTGTGGTGGTTTGGGGTGTAAGGAAGCCCTAGAATCTGGGAAAATTAGCACCTGTTATTTGTTGACATCCCTTAGCGTTGCCCAACTCCTAAAGATCCTGGGAAAAGCAGAACAATAGGTTAAAGCCCAAGTCCAAGGAAGAGAAACAAAAGACTTTCGATGAGATGCATAGCAGGCTCTGTCACTAAATTCCAGGAACACATAGACGAAGCAAAGAAAGGCACGACTGCCTTCTGGAACGATCTCTCAGAGAGAAGCGTTTTCGGGGACTGGGCACCTCACCCCTGATCCTGAACAACCTCACCCACCAAATGGGATTTCCAGTCCCTTACACAAAAATCCAACAATCTGCCCTGGAGTCTTGCTTCCTTGCTAAAAAGAACCAACCGCCTCAGAGCAACTATATGAAGTCTGACCACTTCCAAGTAGAAAACCTATCAATGACTCCCCAAGGGGGGAACCGAAAGTCTCTTCTTGGCACAAGATGCCTAGTCCTCTGAGACATGGTGACTCTTGATGCCCTAAACTACATCTTCCAGCACCACCATGAAGGATCTCCCCGCCCTGAGGCCGTGCGCAGATTCCGGGACACAGTTTCTCATCCCTGAGCACTCAGGATCTTTCTCCACAGAAAAGTGCTCCTGCTCCTCCTCCTCCTGCTCCTTCTCCTCTTCCTCCTCCTGTTTCTCCTTCTCCTCTTCCTCCTCCTCTTGCTCTTCCTCCTCCTGCTTCTCCTCCTCTTCTTCCTCCTCCTCCTCCACTCCATCCTGCTCCTCCTCTCCTTGCTCTTCCTCCTCCTCCTCCTCTTCTTCCCCCCTTCCCCCATACACTTAGTTCCAGAGTGCTTATGCATCCAATTCCTTCCCTCATGTCCCCCCCACCCCATTCAACCTTCCTTCTAATTGTGGGTTTGCATCTTTTTCCAACAGTGTCCCCCATCTCCCACCTCTGACCTGTAGGGATAACTTCTCAGAGGCCTAGTTTGTGAGGGGTGGAGATGGATTGGCTGGAACAGGACCCTGTGGTCTATCAGAACTGGCTGACCTCTCTCCATCAGAGTAGCTGCTGCAGTGGCAACTCTTCTTGGACCTCAAACTACCTTTCACTATCCACTGTTATATCCTTTCTGTAGTTTGAGACACTCCTGATTGGTCAGAGCTAGTCACATGACTCTGTTTCTCTACGTGTTCTCTTAGAGAACAAGTAACTCAGAACATGCAAAGGTCTTTGTCTTGTTGCTCTCTTTTGTCCTTCCTTTTGCTGACATGTCTGATTCATGTCTCTGGCCACTTTTCCCCTCAGCCAGAGGAAGAGGAGACACACCAAAGCACACTATGATTAGGAGGATTGGTGAGATTTTATATTTAATTCCATGTATCTAGCTGTCTACTGCATCAGTCCTATGTTTTTAATTATTGTAGCTCTGATGTATGGGGATACTGGGGATCGAACCTGGTGCCTCTCACAGGCAAGCCCTATGCAATATATCTTCTAATATCATATTTCCCCTACTATAGAGAGATCCTAGGTATGTATGAATTAACAAGGTCCACCGATAACTGGCAAATTAAGAGAGATACCCTGGGCCGGCCGGTGGGGCACTCAGTAGCACACACATGTTACAATGGCCAGGACCAGGGTTCAAGTCCCCAGTCCCCACCTGCAGGGAGGAAGTTTCATAAGTGATGGAGCAGTGCTGCAAGCATCTCTCTCTTTCTCTCTCTTTTTCTCTCTCTGTCTCTCTTCCTATCTCACCTTTCCCTCTGAATTTCTCTCTATCTCTATCCAAAACAAATAAAGACAGACAGACACACAGACACACACACAGAGACACACACACAGACACACACACAGACACACACACACACACAAACACACCATGACTTATCATTATTTCAACTTAAACTCAAAGGGTCAAAACATAGCATATGATCTGCTTCCCAGCGCAGGAACAGTTCAATTCCTGGTGTTTACATTGGGCCTTCTAATACCTACAGTTACAAAACAAGACTGTCTTTCAAAAATAGAATTGAGATTAAAAAAAAAAATCATCAGGAAGTTAAAGCTATGTAGTACACAAGAGAAGATAAGAAAAAAAAAAACGAAGGTTAAAAAGCTGGGAGAGGGGCTGGTGTACATGGTTGAGCACACATATATGTTCCAATGCATAAGGACCAGAGTTCAAGCCCCAGTCCCTACCTACAGGGGGAAAAGCTTCTCAAGTGGTTGAAGCAGTGGTACAAGTGTCTCTCTGTCTCTGCCTCTCTATCCCCTCTTCCCCCTCAATTTTTATGTGTCTATCCCATACAAAAAACAGCCAAGAGCAGTCAAGAATGAAGTGGTGAGAGAGCAGAGAGAGAGGAATAGGGAGGAGTCCCAGGCTGCAGGGTTCAAAAGAAGGTGATGCCTTGAGTTGACTCTACTTCCCATCCTACAAGACAAGGATGGCTGTTCCTATTCTGCAGATAAGCCAGGGAGGCTCTGCAAAGGGCAGGGAACTTGCCGCCAGTCACAATGTGCGGCAATAGGCCAACCCATCCCAAGTGTTTTTCTGATCCCAGCATCTCTTGAAAGCACCGCGCTTCCTCGCAAATTACCCCTCGCAGGTAAGGACTAGTCTGAGAATCTCACTACAAAGTGCTTTCTCCAACCCTCCTCTGTGTCACACACCTCCAGCCAGAGGGAAACACCCACAGCTGGAAATCCAGAGACATTGGGAATAGTCCCCCATGCAGGACATGTCTCTCTCCCTCTCTCTCTTTCTCTCTCTCTCTTTCTTTCTCTCTCTCTCTCTCTCTCCCTCTCCCTCTCCCTCTCCCTCTCCCTCTCCCTCTCTCCCTCTCTCTCTCTCTCTCTCACCAGAAAGCTGAGAATTCAGGCAGATCTGCTCACGTGGGTTCTGGAATGGTCTGTGGGTGTTGATACATCCCGGGGCCACCTTTCTAATGGAGCCTGATGACAGGGAGGATTGTGTTTGCATCATGTGAAGGTTGCCAAATGCCCGGTGGGGTGGAGAGGTGGAGAAAGGGACAAAAGATCCTTCTAGGCAAAACCTACACAAGGATCCCTGTGTATGTGTCTCTGTTTAGGTCAGCCTGGGGGCGTCCTTCAGCTCAACCCCCCACCCCCACCCCCCAGCCCTCATGGAGCCAGGGGTCTGGAATCTGCACATCTTAATGACACACACAGTGCCAGCATGTCTCCACAAATCCTTGCTGTCAAAGTTGGGGCTGGATGGGAAAGGACACATTCCTCCACCACCGTCCAATTCCAAGTCCTCTTTTCTGTCTAGCTGGAGTATTATTCAGTCACAAAGAAGAAAGGAAGCCTTAACTGACACCATGGATGGGCATTGAGAGCATTGTGGTTGGTGGAATATGCCAAAGAAAGAAAGACTAGTGTGGGGGATCTTAAATAATAATAAGAAGAATAAGCCAAGCTCATAAAAACAGAAAAGGTAGAGTTCTGAGGTGTAGAAATCAGACATGTGAAGGGCGGAGCCCAGATGGTGACTTGGAGGCAGCTGCTGGGTGAGCTCTGACAACAACTGTTGGGTAGGATACGATACTGGGCCATCAACAGGACAGTGAATAAGGGGTCCTAAGTGTGACACCAAGGAGGTAACTATACCTCAATCTTGGGTTGGAATACAAAGAAAAAAGAAAGGAAATCTTTTGATTATTTCTGAATTGCACCCCTCCCCCCACCCCATAACCACTCCCCAGGGTCTGAAAAGCTGCTGCTAGCAGGCTCCCCACTGAGCTTTTTTTCTTTAACAAGATTCCTGGCTCACCAGGGGTGTGATTCCAATCCTTTTCCCTTTCTGATTTCCTTCTTTCTCCTTTTTTTACTTTCTAAGTGGCTGGAGCTCAGTTTGAGTGGCAAAATATCTGACCAATCAGAGCCTTCCTTTGCTAGGTGACTGGGTGTTCTATCCAGTGTGAGAGGAACTTGTTTCACTCTATCTGCCTGAGAAAGACTACCTGGAGGGTTTTTTGTTTGTTTGTTTGTTTTTCTTAACAATTGGCTGTCTTTGCTCAGGCTGCCTGAGCCAATCAGAGCCATCCAAGCTGCACACTGACTGTTAGGGTTTTTTACTCTGTTCTATGTTATTATTACTATTATATATATATATGCATGTCCCTTTCCTTCCCTCATTTAGGTTGACCAAAATTAACTGTTATTGTTTTTTCCATTGCTAGGTGACTGGGTGTTCTATCCAGTGTGAGAGGAACTTGTTTCACTCTATCTCCTCTATCTACTCTCCCCTTTCTCCCTCCTCCTAGCTAATTAAAAAAAAAAAACTCTTTCCTTTCACTACTCTATTTTTTTTCATTTTTTTCTCTTATTCTTGTCTTCTTTTCTCCCTCCTTCTTCTGCTTTCTGAATTCACTGGTACTTGTTTGTGAATTATTTTGGGGAAGAAATCTGACTCAGAGTGGAGTGTGTGTGTGTGTGTGTGTGTGTGTGTGTGTGTGTATCTTCTCTACTTCTCTTTATCTTCTTGCTACCCCTAGAATTTACAGTGGACAATAGATTTTCATAATTATCTATTCTTGCTTTCTCTTTTTTCCTTTCTTTTTCATTTGGATTTGGTTGCTATTTTTTCTTGGACTGGAGGTGTTGTTTGCCAACGGGTATTGTTTAAACTGCATCAATCCTTGCTTCAGTTACTATTGTAGTTTCTGAGGTTGGTGACTGCATTTGTCATAAAGGTATTTAGTATAGTATGGCTTGTACTCAAAACACAACAACTGAAGAACAACAGATCAGAAAAATAAAAAACACATCAATAAAAAAATGGTTAAACCAAGAGCAAATAAAACTTCTACTAAATGAATGAAGACAGGAGCCCAGAAGAAACTCCAAATCAGTCAGAAGTAACCATAGATAAGAAAAGTATGCAAGCAATAGTAAACTTAATAATCACAGAAATGAAGACAGCTATGGAGGAAAGGGCTATCAGAATTAGGGAACCAACAGATGAGATCCTCAAGGAAAATACTAACTACCTCGAGGTAATTAGAGAACTGAAAGCTGAAATAGCTGAACTAAAAGGTCAATTAGCAGAACAAGCTAATACTATAACTGAACTGAAGAAAGAAGCTGAGGGAAGGGAAAGCAGACTAACAAAAGCAGAAAACAGCAGACAGAGGATGAGCTAGAGAAAACTAAGAAAGAGGTAAAAGAGCTCAAAAAGAGATTCAGAGACTCTGAGAATAACAACAGAGACATATGCTATGACCTCAAAAGAAGTAACATTCGTATAATTGGCCTGCCAGAGGAAGAAAGAGAGGAAGGGGAAGTAAACATTCTAGAGGAAATTATAGAAGAACACTTCCCAGACCTGAACAACAGAAAGGACATTAAGACTCAAGAGGCCCAAACAGAATCAACCCAGACCTGAAGACACCAAGACACATCATAGTTACAATGAAAAGAAGTAAGGATGAAGAAAGAATCCTAAAGGCTCCAAGAGAAAAACAAAACAAAAAAAAAGTCACATACAGGGGAAAACCCATAAGACTAATAGCAGACTTCTCCACTCAAATTCTAAAATCCAAGAGAAAGAAATCAAAGGAATACTGATTGGAAGGGAAGAGGTCAAGTTCTCACTATTTGCAAATGATATGACAGTATACATAGAAAAACCTAAAGAATCCAGCAGAAAACTACTGGAAGTTATTAGGCAATATAGTAAGGTGTCAGGCCACAAAATCAGTGTACAAAAATCAGTGGCATTTCTTTATGCAAACACTAAATCTGAAGAAGAAGACATCCAGAAATCACTTCCATTCACTGTTGCAACAAAATCAATAAAATACCTAAGAAAAAAGTTGACCAAAGAAGTGAAAGACTTGTATACTTAAAACTATGAGTCACTATTCAAGGAAATAGAAACTGATACCAAGAAATGGAAAGACATCCATTGCTCATGGATTGGAAGAATAAATATCATCAAAATGAATATTCTCCCCAGAGCCATATACATATTTAAGGCAATACCTATCAAAGTTCTACCAAGCTTCTTTAAGAGAATAGAACAAAAACTACAATCATTTATCTGGAACCAGAAAACACCTATAATTGCCAAAACAATCTTGAGGAAAAGAAGCAGAAATGGAAGCAGCACACTCCCAGATCTCAAACTATCAAATACTTAGAGGAAAACATTGGTGGAACACTTTCCCACCTAAACCTCAAGGACATCTTTGATGAAACAAACCCAATTGCAAGGAAGACTAAAGCAGAAACAAACCAATAGGACTACATCAAAATGAAAAGCTTCTGCACAGCCAAAGAAACTATCACACAAACCAAGAGACCCCTCACAGAATGGGAGAAGATCTTCACATGCCATACATCAGACAAGAGACTAATCACCAAAATATACAAAGAGCTCAGCAAACTTAGCAACAAAAAAGCAAATGACCCCATCCAAAAATGGGCAGAGGATATGAACAAAACATTCACTTCAGAGGAGAACCAAAAGGCTAACAAACATATGAAAAATTGCTCCAGGTCACTGATTGTCAGAGAAATGCAAATAAAGACAACACTAAGATACCACCTCACTCCTGTGAGAATGGCATACATCAAAAAGGACAGCAGCAACAAATGCTGGAATGGCTGTGGGGACAGAGGAACCCTTCTGCACTGCTGGTGGGAATGTAAGTTGGTCCAGCCTCTCTGGAGATCAGTCTGGAGAACTCTCAGAAGGCTAGACATGGACCTTCCATATGACTCAGTAATTCCTCTCCTGGGGATATACCCCAAGGATTCCATAATGCCCAATCAAAAAGATATGAGTACAACTATGTTCATAGCATCACAATTCATAATAGCTAAAACCTGGAAGGAACCCAGGAGGTGTCCAACAACAGATGAGTGGCTAAGAAATCTGTGGTATATAATCACAATGGAATACTGCACAGCTATTAAGAACATTGAACCCACCTTCTCTGACCCATCTTGGATGGAGCTTGAAGGAATTATGTTAAATGAGCTAAGTCAGAAAGATAAAGATGAGTATGGGATGATCCCACTCATCAACAGAAGTTGAGAAAGAAGAACAGAAAGGGAAACTAAAAGCAGGATTTGACTAAATCTAGAGTAGGGCACCAAAGTAAAAACCTTGTGATGAGGGTGAGGGTGAGGGTGGGGGTGAGTGGCGGGGGTGGGTGGGTGGGATGGGACACAGTCTTTTGGTGGTGGGAATGGTGTTTATGTACACTCCTATCAATTTGTAGTCATATAAATCACTATTTAATTAATATGAGAGGGGAAAAATTGATTGTATGTCTCAAATGTTTTAAAGCACAGACTGAGTCTTTTTAATACATAGTCTGAGTCTTTGATATGTTGACTCTCTCAAAAGCCTAGACCAGGGAGAACAGAAGCAACCAGTGGCACAGCTATATACAAGATGTTGGGTATTATACAACAAATCCTAACAAAAGGACTTTTCAAAGTTAACCCAATTGCCAAATAATGTGATGATAACAATAACTATCTATTGTCTTCTTGAACCCTAAGACAGCAGGAACTTCACATTTCCACTATAAAGCCTATATTTCCCCCAGTTCTGGAACCTTAGGGTGGGGTGCACTTTCCTGCATGCTTCTCTCATTTCATATCAAATAATATTGCATCCACCAATCCCAACCTAATCAACACAACGAGTGCCACCTCAGCATGCTTCACTTCAGACTGTGTCCAAAGACTTCAGGTGTGGAATGACAACCCTTCAGCTTCATTACTTGGGTGAGACCTTTCCTTTCATAGTATTCTCTAATTCTATTCCAGGCGCTTCACTTCCTAACAAAGTCCCAAAACCTAGATATACACCAGGTCCCATGAGATAGAACATATGTTCACATGTATTCATAAACTAGGGCAAAATATATACCTGAAAACAAAAGTATACAATAGTCTGCAGTGAGTACCCTCCCAACACTTCATCTGCACTATTCCAGCCTTTAACTCCATAACTGTTCAACAATTTGTTTGGCTTTGTATGTTAACTCTCTTTTCAGCCACTGAGTTCCAGATGCCAGCATGATGCCGACCAGACTTCCCTGGACAGACAACCCCACCGATGTGTCCTGGAGCTCCACTTCCCCAGAGACTCACCCTACTAGGGAAAGAGAGAGGCAGACTGGGAGTATGGATTGACCAGTCAACGCCCATGTTCAGCGGGGAAGCAATTACAGAAGCCAGACCTTCCACCTTCTGCAACTCACAATGACCTTGGGTCCATACTCCCAGAGGGATAAAGAATGGGAAAGCTATCAGGGGAGGGGAGGGGATATGGAGATCTGGTGGTGGGAATTGTGTGGAGTTGTACCTCTCCTATCCTATGTTTTTTTTTTTAATGTCTCCTTTTTAAATAAATAAATTAATTAAAAAAAAAGAAATTAAACAAGTATGCAATTCTGGGATGAATAAAGTCTGAGAATCAGGGAGTCGGGCAGTAGTGCTGCGGGTTAAGCACACATGGCGCAAAGCTCACGGACCTGCTTGAGAATCCCAGTTCGAGTCCTGGGCTCCCCACCTGCAGGGGAGTCACTTCACAAGTGATAAAGCAGGTCTGCAGGTATCTATCTTTCTCTCCCCTCTATATCTTCCCCTCATCTCTTGATATCCCTCTGTCCTATCCAACAACAATGACACCAATAACAACAACAATAATAAAAACAAAGATAAACAGCAAGGGCAACAAAAGGGAAAAAATGGCCTCCAGGAGCAGTGGATTCATAGTGCAGGCGCTGAGCCCCAGCAATAACCCTGGAGGCAAAACAAGTCTGAGAATCAGAATCAGTCACATTCCTTATATAAATGCAATTTGCTTTCATTTCACTTATTTATCTTTGGATGGAGACAGAAATCAAGAAGGAAAGGGACGTAGAAAGGAAGGGGTGAGGGAGAGAGACTTGCAGCACAACTTCACTGCTTATGAAGCTTCCCATTCTGCAGGCAGGAACTGGGGGCTTGAACCCTGGGTCCTTGTGCACTATAACATGTGTGCTCTACAAGGTGTGCCAGTCCGCCCTGGGTCCTTTGTATAAATAAAATATGCTTAAAAGGGCAAAACTTAAATATCCTTATCAATAGTGGTAGTAACTGTCAGATAGCGGAATTTATTCAGTAAAAAAGGGAACCCTCTCACCAAATACAGCAAGTCATCGTGGCGTGCACCTGCCAAGTTGACCTCCATAACACTGAGTTTCCTGGGCTGAAGAAGTGCCTACCAGGCTGGGTAGCTGTCTCACCAGGAGGGTGAGATGCTTCGAACTCTGGGGAAGGGAAAGGGTCCACAAAGGCAAGGGACCGGTGCGGTGGTGTCTATCCCTCTGTCTCTCTCGTTGTGCAATGAAGCATCAGCAATGATGCCCCCCAGAAAGCACTTATCTCCCTGTTCTAGAAACAGATTAATGGAGGCTGGGTGAGAGCATACATAGCCTGTTAAGCACAAACTTGCCCATGCGCAAGGATCCAGGTTCAAGCCCTTTATCCCCACCTATAGGGGGAACTTGATGAGTGGTAAAGCAGGGCTGCAAATGTCTTTCTGTCTTTCTCCCTCTGTATCTTTCCTTCCTTCCCTCTCAGTTTCTCTATGCCCTATCAAAATAAACAAGTATTTTAAAATATTGAAAATGAATATATATAACAGATGAATGTCCACTAAGTATCTTACATGCAGTGTAAGTGAAAATGTGGGTGTTATTAGCATGATTAATTAGCACTGATTATTCACATTTTATAGGATATCCAGTATTTTGCATAATAACCGTGTTAACTAGCAATGCAATTATAGTCATGCTATCATTATAATATATATGCTTGCTAATCTCTTTGTAATTGTTATATTGTTTTTTGCTGAGGTTATTTTTTATTTTTTATTTATGATTAATAATGGCTTACAAGTTTGTAAGGTTACAGGGTCCAGGTTCACACCACACCCACCACTAGAGTTCTGTGTCTCCAAAGATAACCACTGTAGTTCTTATACATCTTAAGAAACAGCTTGCAGCTTGTGGACTTCCGGAGGTGGGGCTACGCAGCAGCAGCAGCTGTGTTTCTCTCTCTCCTCTCCCAGGTCAACTAGGAATATCAAAGGAGACCACCTGGGACCGCAACAAGACAGGACTAGAATGACTTCAGGAACCCACCAAATCATCAGAATAATGTTCCTCCTTGTTGACTCCACCCGCTGGCTCTGATACTTGAACCTTCAACAGTCCACAAAGGTCAATGACTGACCACACAGAGAAATTCCTAAGAAGGAACAGCTCAAGACTTCAGAATCCCAAATCCTTTCAATAGGAAGTAAACATCCCTGCCTTTGGCCCTGGAGGGGGTACAAAATTTGACTTTAAACCTTTACACAAAAAGAAAGAAAGAAAGAAAGAAAGAAAGAAAGAAAGAAAGAAAGAAAGAAAGAAAGAAAGGAAGGAAGGAAGGAAGGAAGGAAGGAAGGAAGGAAGGAAGGAAGGGAAAGAAAGAAAGAAAGAAAGAGAGAGAAAGAGAGAGAGAGAAAGAAAGAGAGAAAGAAAGAGAGAGAGAAAGAAAGAAAGAAAGAGTTTGCTTGCTTCTGTTTTTTTCTCCAAGTTCAGGTATATCAGTTGTCTAGATCCCATATCTGAGTGAAACCATCTGCTAGTTTTCTTTTATCTCTTTACTTATTTTGCTCAGCACCAGCAACTCCAGTCCCAGCCATTTTGTCCCAAAGGACATTATGCCATCTTTTTCTTCTTGTTTTCTGTTATTTATTTATTATTATTATTGGAGTGTATATTAACAGCATTCCTACCACCAAACATCTGTGTCCCTACCCCCACCTCTACCCCCATAATGGGGCCAAAAATCTACCCTCTCTCCCCCCACCAAGTTTTTGTACTTTGGTGCCACTCCCCAAACTCAGATCAGTTTCTGCTTTGTGTTTCCCTTTCTGTTCTTCTTTCTCAGCTTCTGTTTATGAGTGGGGTCATCCCATACTCATCTTTCTTTTTGACTCATCTCACTTAATATAATTCCTTCTAGCTCCAACCAGGAGCTAGATGTTGACGGCAGAGCAATACTCCATGAAGTATATATCCCGTAACTTTTTCATCCGTTTATCTGTGGATGGGCATTTAGGCTGCTTCCATTCCTGGGATGTTGTGAATAATGCAGCCATGAGCATAGGGGTGACTACGCCACTTTGAGTTAGTGCTTGAGTGTCCTTTGGATAAATGCCTGCGAATGGTGTTGTGTTGCTGGCTCCTAAGGTACTTCCATTTTTATCTGTTGATGGACAATCTTCCAAAGGGTCTGCACCCGTGTGTATCCCCACCTACAGTGTCTGTTACAGCTCAACCAAAGGGGGGGGGGGGGGAAGACCAATCTCACTGTCATTATTTACAGTAAATATTTGCATGAGTGTTCACCCCTTGGGGTGAACATGTCCCCACTCCCCTCAATAAACACCACGAGTGGGTTTACAGCCATGACCACTCATAACTCCTCATCTTTGTCTTTGCAGGGTTCAGGGAAGGAAAAGGGCTATGACTCTGGACTCAGGCCAGGGCCACAAGGCCTGTGACCTTTGGCACATGACGTCACCTTCTGTATTCTGCACCTTCACTGACTTCTATGCCAAATGGGAGAGTCCTTGTGAAGGGTAGTGACACGTAGGACAGCAGAGTGGTCTTCTCCAGCCCTGACCAGGACCTCCAGACCGCAGCTATCCTGAGCGGGCCTGAGGGACACTTCGAGCTGGGGAGAGGGTGTGGGCACACCACTCCATGCTGTGGAACAGGGTCCTGGTGGCCATGTCCTTGCAGATGGGGAAGCCCAGCTCTGGACCTCACTGAAGGACTCAGACAAGGCCCATTTGCTGTTTTGAAGGCAGATGGAGTGTTTCCTTGTGAGCCCTGCAGCACTCTTCCTCTGTCTGTTGGAAGAGCCTGTACTTATTATTATTATTATTAACTGAATATTTACAAAACCATAGCAGGAATACAGTTATAAACTGTTCCCACCACCACAGTTCTATGTCCCATCCCTCCACTGGAAACAGCAGTGGTTCTCCCAAGATCACAGATATGGGTTGACTATTATTTCTAGAACTATCTATTTATATTGATATACATTTATCCATTTTTTCCCTATGGTCCTGCATGCTCAAAATAAAGTGGGTAAGGGAGAAAGAAAAGGAGAGAGGAAGGGAGGGAGAGGGGAAGAAAGGGAAGGAAGGTAGGTAGGAAAGGAGAAAGTGGGAAGGGGGAGAGAAAGAGAAGGAGAGAGAGAGAGAGAGAGAGAGAGAAGAAGGGGAAACGGGAACTGGTGCAGTAGGTGTCATAGTGGAAAAGTGTAGAACTCTCAAGCATGAGATCCTGAGTTTTATCCCTGCCACTGCAGGTACCAGAGTGATGCTCTGATTCTCTCTCTCTGTCTCTCTCTCTCTCTCTCATAAATAAAAATAATAATAATATAAGGAAGAGAAGAAAGAAACAAAAGAAGAGGAAAAACAGGAAAAGAAAAGAAAGTGCAGAGTACAGAATCTAAGAAAGGACACTTGGTTGAAGCTCACTGTCTTTTATTCCGCACTGGTGGTCTTTGTGAAGTTTCTTGTGTGTTTGTTCCTTGGCTTGTTTCTTATTTCAAACAGTCAGAATGGACTCTGGCCCTTTCTGCTCCGTCTTCCTGTGGCGCTGGCTGGTTCTGAGGCCTCATGTCTGCAGACAATTCTTGCCTGGCATCTCTACGTGAGCAGATATAGAGAAGTCTCTGTCCCAGACTGCCAGGTTCTGGGGCCTCCCTGGCGCATGGGCTGGTCACTGCTGAGCCCAGCACAGTGCTGGGGGGCTGGAGCAGTCAGGCCGTAGACCCCTCACGGGCCTCCACCTGCCAGAGGGCACACTGGAGGTCTCCACGTGGGCACACGTGCGGGCCTCTGAAAACAAAAGTGAACCCAGATGACATCCAGGTGGGCCTGGCACCCTGGGGACAAGGTCCATGAGATAGAGCAGGGCAGTGAACTCACTTCCCTCCGCACGGCAGTGCCACCTTCAGAGCACAGGGCACACGGTGACTCAGCAGGACAGGCAGATGCTTCCTTCTGGTACCCGGGCCTCTGCCCCCAACTACTCAGGGCAGCCCTGGCTCCTGACAGGAGATGCGACCCGAGTCACTCGGGAGGGTTTGGGATGTGGACTGGAACTCGGCTTCAGCAGGTCCCAGCAACTGGGGGACAGCACTGCCCTGGCTGTGTTCCAAGGGTGGCTCCCGGTTCCAAGTGTCAGCCTGCTACCTTTTCTGGTGGCATGGCTCTACCCTCACTCAGCCTCAGTTTCCCCTCCAGAGGGAGGGCTCAGTGAGATCACATGATACAGTGGAGAACAGTCTTGTCATCATCTTGAATGGGGAATATAGCTGTGTCCTGCTCCTTACTCATTTAAAATCACTGCCTACAAAGTCCTCAACCCACACTTCTAGGCACGACAGCGAGAAGTTAGAAGTGGTGGTGATGAGCATTTGCAAGCTCAAGAAGATGATGTGCTGGGGGCCAGAAAAATGGCTCAATTGGGGGGCAAGCTGCTTTGGCATGTGTGACCTGGGCCACCTGGCCCCCACTGCTCTAAAGGAACCTTCCGTGCTGTGGTCTCATTCATTCACCTCCTCTCTCTCTCTCTCTCTCTCTCTCTCTCTCTCATAAATAATAATAATAATATAAGGAAGAGAAGGAAGAAGCAAAAGAAGAGGAAGAACAGCAGGAAAGGAAAAGAAAGTGCAGAGCTGTGGTACAGTGTGCAGCTTCCCAAGTGCAAGGCCTTGGGCTGGAGTCTCAGAACCAGATGGGAGCAGCGTGGACGGCACCAATGGAGGCTCCATGGATGGTGGAGCAGTGCTGACGTCTTCCCCACTCCCCGTCTTTCTCTCTCTCTCTCTCTTTCATTTTCTGTCCTCTCAAAAAAAAATATTAAAAAGAAAAAGCTGACCTTGGAGCAGCAGCATCACATATGCAGAAAGCCTTGTTGCCACAGTGAAAATAAAGGCGCGTTTAGCTCGCAGGTTAGATAGGAGATCTTTTGTTGTTGTTGTTTTCCCAGCCTTGGAGAAGATACTTTTAATAAATAAACTCTTGCTCTCCATCAGACTCTCCCAAGGCCTATGTGTTGTTTTATGAAAGAAAATAAATTCAAGAGGGGGGGTGCTTAAGGGTTGCAGGTTTTGGAAAAGACTGAGCTAAACCAAATCCAGTGAAGTTCTTTTACACGAGGGGTTCCTCAGAGCTTTCACGACAGGGACAGAGAGTGTGGCTCTCCAAGGAGCAGAATGAATGCAGTGTGACCTCTGTAGGCACTTGGTCTTGGTGTCCTCTGTTCACAGAGCCAGACATCTGTCATTAGGTAGTATTGCATCGCGAGATCCTTATCTAGACATTTCTTGGTACGATGGGCACTCAACCCAGTGTGCCACCACCCTGCCCCACTTACACAGAGGTTTCTATCCAAGTGCTTGGACTTGCCTCCCTGTCCACACCACCATGCCTGACTTCCTTGAAAACCAGCGATGGTTTATTTTTCCCCTTGGCCTCTTGAGTCCTTCCACTTGGCCACCCAAGAACTCTGACTCATTCCTGTGCCTGCAGTTAAATCCTGCGTGAACCCAGGGAACATGACACTGGGGTCTGAGCAACCACAGAACCCTCACTGTGTTTCAGCCTCCCCTTCCTTCCGGGTGTCCAGGTTCCTGCTGTATGAATGGAGTGTTTCATTTCTCCCAGATGAGCACTGCTGTGTGATAAGAGCAATGCACAATGCACGTGGTGATGAATAACAGTTTATCTTCACAGATAATCTCTCTATGTACCAGGTACTGTGTTTCACTCTCCAGGAAAGGGACACTATTTTGATCTCCATTTTCTAGATGAGGAAACAGACACTCAAAGCAATTCTGTGACCTTCCCACGACTGCCTACCAGGAACATCTTGGAACCTGTCTTCCTATGGACCACCAAAATGTTGATTACTGAATTATTAATCCAGAATCCTTGTTCTTTTTATTTAAGTTAGAGAAAGTTTATTTGGAATAAAGAAGTTAAGAAATAGTCACCTGCAAATAAAGACCACAAGGAGATACCACTTCACCCCTGTGAGAATGTCATACATCAGAAAAGGTAGCAGCAACAAATGCCTGGGGAGGTGTGGGGACAAAGGAACCCTCTTGTATTGCTGGTGGGAATGTCAACTGGTCCAACCCCTGGGGGAAGCAGTCTGGAGAACTCTCCAAAAGCAAGAAGTGGACCTATGCTATGACCCTGAAATTCCGCTACTGAGGATATACCCTAACGCATCCATCCAAAAAGATCTGTATATACCCGTGTTCATAGCAGCACAATGTGTAATAGCTAACACCTAGAAGCAATCCAAGTGTCCAACAACAGATGAGTGGCTGAGAAAGTTGTGGTCTATATATATAATGGAATACTGCTCAGCTATCAAAAATAGTGAATTCACCTTCTTCACCTTATCTTGGATGGAGCTTGAAGGAACCATGTGAAGTGGTATCAGCCAGAAAAAGAAGGGTGAATATGGGATGATCCCGCTCCTAGACAGAAGTTGGGAAATAGGATCAGAAGGAAAAACACAAAGCAGAACTTGGACTGGAGTTAGTGGATTGCACCAAAGTCAAGGACTCCGGGGTGGGAGGGTGGTTGGAACATGATAATGGAGGAGGACCTGGTGGGGAGGAGGGGGGTTTTAGAGTGTTATGTGGAAAAATAAGAAATGTTACACATGTATTTTACTGTCAACTGTAAACCATCAATCCCCCCAATAAAGAAAAAAAAAATAGTCACTAAGAAAAGAGAAGGATAGGCAGTAAAAAGGAGCCATCAACCTCAAAGGAAAGACAGAAGGAAGCATGTCAGCAAAGAGAGAGTTAACTGCCTCTTGAACCTATGTTCTTAAATGACATGATGCTGATTCTCTCACACGTGTAAGTCACCGAAGGTCTTAAATGACCTCACACAGGCAGCTCAACTTGAGCATGATGGGGCACAGGGGCACATAGTCATAGGCCCCAATGCGACTAGCATATGCCTGGGCCTCACCCCATCGCTGCCACCCGCATTCATGTCTTCCATGAGCACTTGAAGGATTGATTGACCTGAGCTCCCACCCCCTCCCCCGGTCTAAAGAGACTCCCTACTCATTGGCTTCTTGGAGATTGACTCTTCCAACTAATTAATAACAGGCCCAGGATCACCACCGCCCACTCCTCCACCCCAGCCAGAGGAGATAAGGTGCTGCCCAACTTCCTGCAGCAAACTGTCTCCTTGTCACGTCATTGGCGCCACCGAGGTGACTGGCGCCCGCCGCCACCTCCCAACTCATGAGGTGGTGGCTTATCATCTGAGGGTGAAGTGAAGTGATGCCTGTGTCCACACAGGGGCCGGTGGTAGACAGCACTCACAGGCTTGTAAAAGGTGCTGTATAAATCAATTATTAATACTAATCAGAGCGTAATAGCACCATGACCAGGAGACAGGACGCTGGGAGTCAGGCACCACACCCTGCTTGACACCCACAGTTCTCAGGAGCCAGCTATATCATGAGTTATGAAGAGATCTGTGGATAGATGAACTGAGAGCGATAAAGATTAACCCTCTACAAGAATTCCACCTGGCCTCTCAAACAGAAGCCTCCACCTGTCAGCACAGCCTGAGATGGAGAAATTTCCAGAGTTTCAAAGTGTGAGGTGTTGAAAACAAGATTTTAGTGCCAGTACTTACTTATAAGCTCTTAAGTGAATCCAGTCAGGACTGCAGTTTGCTCCATTGGGCTCTAGAGAAAATGGTGCCCAGCAAGATGGCGGCCATGTGTTTTCATAAGGCAGCCTGCTGCTCCCTGATGTTGGAGATGCCATTCATGGGACTACTGGGCTGGGTTTTTTTTTTTTTTTTCAAGTCACTTCCTATTCTCTCCTGGGATCCACCTTGTGAGCTGGGAACAAAAAGAACAGTTCAGTCAGATAATGAATGGATGTGATGGCTTGATTCCATGTCTATTCTCTGGCATTCCCAAGCCTAGTTTGGTACTATGCCTCCTCCCTTGCCCCCTTCCCCAATGTCTCCAAATATCTCTGGGAGCAGCATATAAGCTATACAATGCAACCAAACGTCCCACAACAAAACTGTATGCATTGTGCAGCAATATTAAGATTTATTAGTAACAAGGTGGCAAGTAACAAAAGGACGATGATTAATGTTGACTTCCTAGAGGTTGGGTGTCCCTGTCCTAGGGAATACATTGATAATCAAAATAAATATTTGTCCAGCGTGAACTGCCCGAGAATCGAAAGTACCAAAGACAGGAGTGAGGAAGAATGAAATGAAAGAAGACTGAGAGAAACAGCAGAGAGAGGGAGGCCTAGTGTTGAATGTGCAGCGGTCTAAACAGCACACGCCAACTGTGGGAAGAGCACGTCCACTCATCTCTTCGGAGAAAGATGGGACAGGAACCTACAACTTCATGTTTCCATCCCAGGGGTGTAGTACTGAGCTACTGCCATGGCTCTCCAATCACTATTTCTTAGTGGCCAGTAAAAGCAGTGTATGAGGCAGAGCACTGGCCCCCAATCATGAGAATCCACAGATCCATGGACTGTGTTACACTCTGTGAAGAAAGGGACTTTGTAGATGCGACTAAATTCAAGATCTAAAATAGGGAGAAGTTATGGGTGGGGGTACATAGCATAATGGTTATGCAAAGAGACTCTCATGCCTGAGGCTCCAAAGTCCCAGGTTCAATCCCCCACACCGCCACAAGCCAGAGCTGAGCAGTTCTCTGGTAAAATAATAACAGTAATAAATAAATAAATAAATAAATAAATAGAGGGAAATTATCTCGATGGTTCAATAAAGTGAGTCTAGTGTATTAGCCAGATCCTAAGAAGCGAGAGCAAGAGGAGGAGGAATCCGAAGGTATGATGACAAGCAGAGGTTGATGTGATGCCCTTGCTGGTTTTGAAGACTGGAAGGAGTCCAGGAGCTAAGGAATGTCAGAAGTTTCTAGAAACTGTAAAGAACAAGGAAACAGAAGGCCTGCAGTAGGGATGCACCCCTGCAAAGCTGGGTCGTGGGAGATCATCTTGCATTGTCTCAGTCCTCTGTGTTCACAGTGGGATATGACAGCAGCCACCAGAAGCCAACACAGAGGGTAAGTGGCAGGTGTCTGTCGGGGGTGGGGAGCTCCCCAACCTCAGTCCTCTATGGCATTGGTGTTCACATTATAGGAACATACTCAAGAGTCAAGGCCAGTGTTGGGGTATTACCCTAGACTCAGTGGTTCAGTCATCCAACATATAGTTACTGACCAGTTGGGTGTGGGCAGAAAAGAGACCAGATTCCCTTCAGGTCTTGAGGGATGTATAGTAGGTGAGAAAAAATCCAGACACAAAATAATGGTGACCTGGTGAAGACCCCCAAGTGACATCAACTGAAGGACACCCAACATTGCAGGTGGAGATGAGGACCTTGAAGACAATAGGAGAGGAGGACCCTCAGGGCTTCTGAAATGGTGACATTGGAAGTCAGATGAGTCTGGGGTGGGGGTGGGGGGATCCCATGGACAGCCCTGAAATAGAAACTGGCTTGGTAGGTCTGAGGAACTGCATGGGGCTGTTCAGGATGACCTTGAGAGAGCCCGGAGGGTGGGATAGAGAATGACATCAAGGAGAAAACCAGGGACAGATCACAGAAGGTCTAATAGGTCACTGCAAGGAGCAGGATTTCAGTGGGACTTAGTGAATGGAAAGTCACTGTGAGGCTTCCAAGAGAGCCAAGTCCATAATTCTCTACTCACATCCCTCTCAGCTACACCTCAGCATGCTTCCTTGAGGCTAAGGGAACTAAGGCTAAGTTAGAACAAGCCCCCCTCCCATGCCTCTACAGAATGTTTTATAAGTCACATGTCCGGCCAGGCAGGCATGGCCCAGAAAGAAACAGAGAGAGAACAGTGGCTCCTGTTCTCTAATAGTGTGATCAGATTCAGAATTCCGAAGATGCAGGTTAAATATGCAGATTCCTGGGCCCTATCCCAGATAGGCATGATGTATATTTCTGTGAGGTCTTTCCTGGCTTTATGGAAACTCTATGCCCAGGAGGATTTGAACCCCATTCTCTACTTCAAGGAAGATGCTTCCAGTGGTGGAAAAATCAGGGGGCGTGGTGCATGTAGTTAATCGCACATAAACTAAGCGCAAGGACCCACGCAAGGATCTGGTTCAAGCCCCCGGCTCCTCACCTGCAGAGAGAAACTTCAAAGCAGCAAAACAGGCCTGCAAGTATCTACCTTTCTCTTGCCCTCTCTGTCTCCTCAATTTCTCTCAAATTCTCTTTGCCCTATCCAATAAAATAGGGGAGGGGATGGCTTCTGGGAGCAGTAGATTCATAGTGCCAGCACCAAGCCCTGGAGACAACCCTAAATAAAAAAAGAATCCGGAAAGTAGAAGAAATGAGGGGGGTGGACCAGTTTGGGGGGTATGCAGGCTCTCTTCCTGTGGTTTTTCCCCCCACCCCAGTTACGTCACGTGCATCCAGTGGAGCTCAGGGTATCTCAGGCTCTGTGGCTTCTCTAGAGTCCTCATCTAAAGTATACCTTGGGAAGGATAACTTGCAGGCACTTTTCAGATTCCAGTGGGCACAAGTGGAGCCTGACACTCTGCATCTCTCAGCACCGCCGGTGCAAGATCCTCAGGCTGTGAACTCTCTAGGGTACAGGTGTCCACAGCAGATGATTCTACCTGCAGTTGCCAAGTGGGTCTGTTCCAAGAGACAGACAGGCTTTCTGTCCCCTTGTCCACACCCAGGGGAGTCTCATTCAACAATGGGAATATATGTTTCCTTTCTGATACTCCTTGTGGCATCTGGAGTCAGTGACTTACATGCCCAATGCTTCAGTTTCCCCATAATGGATCAAGGTGATGATAATAATAAAGGTCTCTAGGGACTGGGTTGTGGTTCACCCAGTTTAGTGCACATGTTACAAAGCATAAGGTCCCTGGTTCAAGCTCCCAGTCCCCACCTGGGGGGGGGGGGGATTCACAAGTCACAAGTGAAGTGCTACAGATGTCTGTCTATCTATCTATCTATCTATCTATCTATCTATCTATCTATCTATCTACTTATCTCCTCATTCCCCTCTCAATGTCTCTGTCTCTACTCAAAATAAATAAATAAAATGTCTAAAAAAAAAACAACAATAAGGAAGGTCTCTACCTCAGAGTCATGAGGTCTCAAGAAGCAAATTCAAGAAAAGGGCCACATGTCACCAGTGCCCTGAGGGTAACAGGTGTCTTGGTGAGGTGTCACTGTAGGCACAGCTTCATGGGTACACTGTTGCCCTCCCACACCCTCTGTCTTAGCCCGGATTCTGGAACTCAGTCATGCTCAAGGTGGCCGAGTGAATGAAGGAATACACAACAGTCACCCCACCTTTCAAATCCCAGTCAAACGTGTGTCGTTAACGTTCGGGGCTCCAGCAGGCCGGGCTAGCTTCGCGGCCGTGAACAGAGACTCGAGGACACACGGCTGGGCCAGAAAGCTGTATTTCTTTATTCACGAACAACGATTCATAAACTAACCCAAACTAATCACCACACAGATCTGTCCTGCATCCTCCTCCTCTCCCGGTCGCCCCAAGAACTCCCGCACCACCTAGCATAGGGGGCGGGGAGAAAAAGAGGCGTGAAACTAGCAAGGACCAAACCAAATCTCTCAGAGGCGGGGGTGGAGGGAGACCAAACCAATGTGAAGCATACAACACAAACGCAAGAATAAAGAGGCATGGGGGGCGGGGGGCGGGGGGCGGAGGTGATGCGCCTGGTTGAGTGTGCCCATTACCGGGTTCAAGCCCCCAGTCTCCCACTTCCTCATCGTGAGTGATGGAGAAGTGGTGCAGCTCCGTCTCTCTCTTACCTCCGTCTCTCTTACCTTCTCTCTTTCTCTTCTTGATTTCTGTCTCAAATAAACAAATAAACAAATAAATAGATAAAATATTAAAAGAGAAGAAGAAAAGAGAGAGAAGGAAGGAAGGAGGGAGGGAAGAAAGAGAGAGAGAGGAAGGAAGGAAGGAAGGAAGGAAGGAAGGAAGGATGGAAGAAAAGAGAGATTCACACTGAGGACTGAATCTGAGCTGAGCACAATGCCTGCTTTTTCTGTTTGTGGTCTGAGTTCCTTCCCCCAAGACCTCCCTTAACTCAGCATGTTATGGTTTAAAGAGGTAAGGACACAGACCCAAGCCCCCCTACCCCACCCCCAGGGCTCCCCATGACCGGTAGGTGACAGAGGCAGGGTTCAAAGCCAGTCCTATGCCACCAGATCTTCTCTGATGCCAGTATCTACCCCACCCTCAGAGGAGTCCTGACGACTGGCTTTGATCAGAGGGAGTGGTGGGGTAGCCTGGGGGGGTCTCTTATCTTTATGAACTGTGAAGTTATCTCCCTGGAAAGATAGGGCTCCTGGGGGCCAGGCCTTCCCTGCTTCAAACAGGTCAGCAGGCTACCGGGAGCCTCCTAATTGCCTTCTTCCTTGGCTGAACCCCCTCCCTCAAGTTCAAACCTGCCCTGTAAACAGGGCTTCAGGACCAAAGGTAAAGAGGTAAGGCTCCAAGGGATTAAGCTATAATCCCTTGATAAGTCAGCTCCATAAATTTCTTCTGGTCCTGCCCCCATCGCCCAGAGGATATCTTAAGAGAAAGACCAGTGGGGATAGAACGACCAGGTCCAAACTGGCACAGAGGATGTTGCCAGGATGTCCTGAGGCCACCAGATGGGTCCCCAGTGAGCAGGTGCAGGGCCTGAACCAGACCACCCTACATGGGCTGTCTGTGAGCTGGTGGCAGAGAAGGGGGCATCGGGGTACTGCCCCAACCAGTGCCACCTAGTTGAGCTCAATTGACAGCTGGCAGGAGGCATTGGGAGGCTTCCTGACTCCACCCTCCCCTGCCTGGAGGAGGTGCTGCTTTTACAGAAAGACATGCTAGAACTCATCCCAGCCTCCGAGGTCAAAGGTTGTCAGCCTGACCACAGTGGCCAGTTGCCTTGGAGTCACTCCCCGCATGTCCTTTGGATCTAAAAAGACTTCCCCTGTGATGTCTGAAAACAAACAAAGAGGGCCAGGTGATGGCACACCTGGTTGAGAGCAAACATCATAGTGCAGGACCCAGGTTCAAGCCCCTGGTCCCCACCTGTAGGGAGGAAGCTTCCTAAGTGGTGAAGCAGGGCTGGCATACCCCTGAGTGCTTGGCACAAAGTGGGCATGGCATGAAGAAAGGAATGGATGAATCTATCAGTGGATGAGTGAATGAACGATACTAGAGGTGAAACAGGAGACAGAGAGGATCCACACAGGAGCTGAGGTTTGCTGGGCACCTGGATCGACCCCTAGTGAAGTCTCAGCTTTGCACAGATACCCCCTCACTGAGCATCCATGCTAGAAACTTCTGTTGGGGGAGGGGGTGCAGGAGGGGGAAGCCCCAGTGGGAATGGCCCCTCCTATGTCACAGGCACAGAAGGACTAACAGACTGGAGTTCTTGGAAGAGTAAATATTTAAATACTGATGTTCAATAGCTGTTAAATAGGTCCAGTCCAGGTCCTTAAATCAATGCTCTTACCAATAGCATGGCACCAGCGTCCTAGGGAAAAGAGAAGTGTGATTTGAAGTCATTTTCCAGTCAGAAAGCAGTAGGAGCCTGTGTCTCAGACAGCAACCTTCCCCCCCCCCCCATTGGTTACAAAGCCACACCCAAACCCTGGTTATATGCAGCTGTCTCCACTGGTCTCTTTCCAGGACTGAGGGAGCTGAGACTGATGGGGCAGAGAGAGGAGCTGGGCGGGGTGGAGGGTGGACAGAACAGGTAGGACAAACGAGAAAGGCAAGTGACTGACAGTATGCCCCTCCGGGTGTCTGTGCAGAATCAAGGGCTGGGATCTCTCCCCTGGCTTTGTCCCCTGGTTACAGGGAGGAGCTGTGTGACTAGAAGGACCACCTGTAGCCCCCAGTCACCGAAGAGATGTGCTCGTTATCTGGAACCTTCTCTCCACACTGCCGCCCAGCTTCCTGCATGGATGGGCCTTCGTTCTATACTGCTGCCCTCCCTCTGATGTCCTCCCTCCCACCCAGTTCTGAGGATCGCCTCTGAAATGATCCATGTTCACCCCAAGTCTTGTCTCAGATCACACATCACTTCTGGACACACACACTCCACCCACATCCCCCCACACACACACACACACAAGGAAAGATTCAAGTGTCTGTATCTTGAAATTGAAGGCAGCAATGACTCCCCCCACACACACACACACACACCCCGACATCCCAGATGCACCATGAGAAGAAAGGCGGTGATGTAGGCAGGGAGCAAGAGGCCCTGGTCAGGCATGTGCCTTGTCACACACATGGCCTGGGTTCGAGCCCTGGCACCACAGCACTTTTGAGTTCCAGCCAGGCCCGGGGCTGCCAAATGGGTTAATTTCAAACCATCGCTGAAACCATTCTGCTGCTGATTATGACTCCAGTGTGGTACCTTCACCTGGGGAACTAACTCAACAGAGATAGAGAGGGAGAGAGAGCCAGCAGCCCCTGGGACAGGCCTCTGAAAGCCTCTGATGAAATCAGCCCGTTGATTAACACAATTAGCACCATTAGGAAGGGAAGTTGTTAACCCAGATCAATTATCTGCAGACATCTATCACTCTAAGTGTTCCTCCTCATCGTGGGCATATTGCACTGTTGGTGTTTTCCTTGGTGGCGGCCATCACAAGTAAGTGATGGCTGCTGATACAGCCATTAGCAAGGGGTTACCTGCACGTGCAGGCCTCCTAGGTACAGGTTACAGAAAATAGAGGTTCTGACTCCCATGGGGGTGTGGTGGCACTTGGGGGAGCTTAGGGGCTGTGGTATCTCTCCATTTCTATCTGTCTGTCCCCTAAATCTGGGTTCCTTGTATGGCAAAGCAGGCAACCTCCTAGCTGATCCATCTTTCTAGCCCTGACCGAGTACTCTTCCATGAGCACTTTCCAGTAGGGACTAACTCTACACCCTACCTGCACCAAAGGCAGCTTCAGTGGGGCCACCTTTGTGGATGACGAAACACCGGCCCGGCAAAGAGAATTTCAGCCCAAACATACCTGGCAGAAAGCAACCAGAAGCCTAGCCCCGTGTGGCCGTCATGTTTCCCCCACCTTTCTCTCCGTCCTTTTCTGTTCATCCTCAAAGCTGAGTGTCCTATTTCAGATATATATATATATAGTTTTTTAATTTTATTTCTTGGACAGAGACAAAGAGAAATCAAGAGGGAAGAAGGAGGCAGAAATGGGGAGACACAGAGAGAGAGAGAGATCTGGGGGCTAGGTGGTGGTGCACTTGGTTGAGCGCACATGTTACAATGTGCAAGGACTCGAGTTCAAGTCCCCGGGTCCCCACCTGCAGAGGGAAAGCTTTGCAAGTGGTGAAGCAGTGCTACAGGTTCTCCTCTCTCTCCTCTCTCTCTCTTTCTCTCCCTCTCTATGTCCTCCTACCTCCTCAATTTCTGGCGGTCTCTATTTAATTAACAAAGATTAAAAAGAAGAAAGAAAAGGAAATAGAGAGACCTGCAGTGCCACTTCTGCCCTCGTAAAGCTTTCCCCCTGCAGGTGGGGTCAGGACTATACATTTGCTGATGCAGCAGTCTGTGTGGCGGAGCCTCCACTGCACCACCACCACCACCACCACCACCACCCCATCCCCCGCCACAGTAAGGGACCAGAGTGGAGCCAGTCCAGACAACCTTCTAAGGCTGCAAAGCTGGGAGGTGAAGCAATAGACACAAGCCAGTGTCCGTCCCCAGACGTCTTTCTCTCTTTAGGATGACAAGAGAGCTGGAGAGGTGGGGGTCCCTAAAGAGAAAGACAACTGGAGCCTTCAAGCTTTTGGTTTCGGGCATGAGGAACCCACAGCAGGGGTGCCCTGGGATCAGCACTAGGGGACTTGAGAAATATGATGCTTCACTCTCCTTAGGTGGTGACTTGTAGAACCCCCTGCCTGGTGGGCTGGAGGGGCTGGATTCAATGAGGCAAGTCTGACTTAGGCTGTGAGAAGGAAGAAGCAGTGCCCGGGGCAAGCCAGAGAACATGGCCTTGTGGGAACCCCAGTCTCAGAGCCACCCCGCCGCGGACTCCTCTCCCAGGCCAGCCTGACTGGCAAGCTTTCCCTGAGAGCTTGGCTATCACAGGCCTCCTCTGCCTTTCTGCCCAAGTGCACTTCCACACATGGCTCATTAAAAGTGGGTGTCAGTGGGACTTTGAAATCCCTAGGAGAGGCCTCAGCTTCCTGGTGCTTGGGAGAAGCCCCCCCGCCCCCAAGAAGATTCAAACCAGTGGGAAAAAGTCTAAGAAGCACAATGACACTCCTCTTTCCATGGAAAGACTCAGCTTCAGATGGCTGATTTCTGGACTGAAGAGAGAGCTCACTGGACAGGGTGCCTGCCCTGCTACCCATGGGACCCTGCAGCTGGGGCGGGGGAAGCAGAAAGCCTGGAACTAGCAGGTCCCGATTTGTCCCCTGACACCCATATACAAGATATATGCTCTGGTTCTCTCTCTCTCTCTGCCTCTCTCTCTCTTTCTCTCCTACTTTTTTTTTCTATTAATAAACCTCAAAATAAAAGCAGGCAACACCCACAGATTCTTGGCATTTAGATTGTGGAGAATAGAAATGACAGGTGGACAGAGACAAAATATTCAAGGTAGTGATGAACACTCCCTAAGTCCTCAATCCCAACAGAAGGAGACAGTTATGGGGACCAGGAAGGTGGTACTGTGGGGTCAGAGGAGTGTGATATGGGTAGTAGGTGGGCAGGGACAATCTCCAGACTGAGTTGGGATCCAAACATCCAAGGTTGCCCAGAAATATCAAGTGATTTTAAATTAAACTATTATTATTGTTGTTATTATTACTGTTATTATTATTGAGGGAGAGAAAGAGAGAGAGACAGACAAACATCAGAGCACTGTTCAGCTGTGGCTTATGGTGGTGCCGGGGATTGAACCTGTGACTTTGGAGCCTTGGGCAAGAGAATCTCTTTGTATAACCATTATGCTATCATCCTGCCTTATATTATTATTGTTGCTATTATTATTATTAGATAGGACGGAATGAAATTGAGAGGGCAGGAGGAGATAGAGGGGCAGACAGAGAGATACCTGCATACCTGCTTCACCACTGGTGAAGGTCTCCCCTACAGGTGGAGGAGAAGGGCTTTGAACCTGGTACCTTGTACATGGTAACATATGCATTCGAGCAGGGACACCACAGCCTGGTTCCCTGAAACTTTAACTTTATAATGAGTTCAGTTTTGTGGTCGTGTGAGACAGCAATGCCCACCCCTCCAGATACACCCAGGACACTAGTGTAGCCAGCAGCAGCACTCACAAGAGCCGAAAGCTACAAACAGTCCACGTGCCCAAGAAAGGGCGAGCGGGTGACCAAAGTGTGGTTCACCACACAATAAATAGAAGATCATCTCTCCCCAGAAAGAGAGGACCCTGGGATTGCACTACAGTGCAGGAGCCTGGAGAACACCCAGCTGAGTGACATATGCCAGGCACAGAGGGTGACAGAAAGGACGATTCCCCTCACCTGATAGATCTCCAGGAGGAAAATGTTTAAAGAAACAGGGGCTGCGGCGGGGAGGGAGTGAGGAGGAAGTCTTTGGTGGGTAGGTGTATGACTTCCTCTCGGGTGATGACTTATCTTGGAATCAGATAGAGGAGCCATTACACAAGACTGTGGTGTGTGTGCTCAGCCCCCCTGAGTTACACCCCGTAAAATGGCCCATTTCATGCTCTGTGGATCCCACCTCAATTTAAATAGAGAGTCAAGAGGGCTGGGCCCTTGTGGACTCCGTTAAGCATTACCAAGCACAAGCCTCCGCTCCCCACCTGCAGGGGGAAATGCTTCACAAGTGGTGAAGCAGGTCTGCATCTCTCTCTCTCTCTCTCCCATCACTCCCTCCCCTCCCTCCTCTCTCAGTTTCTCTCTGTCCTATCTAATATGAACAGAAAGGAAAGAAGAAGGAGGAGGAAAAAAGGAGGAAGGAGAGGGAGGAGGAGGAGAAGAAGGAGGAGGAGAAGGAGAAGGAGAGGGAGAGGGAGAGGGGGAGGGGGAGGGGGAGGGAGGGGGAGGGGGAGGGGGAGGGAGGGGGAGAGGGAGGGAGAGGGAGAGGGAGAGGGAGAGGAGAGGGAGAGGGAGAGGGAGAGGGAGAGGAGAGGGAGAGGGAGAGGGAGAGGGAGAGGGAGAGGGAGAGGGAGAGGGAGAAGGAGGAGGAGGTGAAAGAAGAAGGAAAAGGAGAAGGAGAAGGAGAAGAAGAAACTGACTGTCAGGACTGGTGGATTTGTAGTGCCAGCACTGAACCCCAGCAATAACACTGATGGCAGAAAAAAAAATTAAAAAATAAGTAAGTGGGGGGGGAGGAGGGTAAGTGGTGGTGCACCTGGTTAAGTGCTCACATTACAGTGCACAAGGACCCAGGTTCAAGCCCCTGGTCCCCACCTGTAGGGGGAAAGCTTCAGGAGTGGTGCAGCAGGGGCTGCAAGGGTCTCTCTGTCTCTCCTTCTCTATCTCCTCTTCTCTCAATTTCTCTCTGTCTCTATACAATAATAAAGAAGATGAAAATTAAAAATAAATGACCCAACAGTCAGCTTAAGTGGCTGCTGTGAATAGCCCACACTTCCTCGTGCAGAATGCAGACCTCTCCCCCTCGGCCACTTAGGGTACCCACAGGCACCTCAGTGTGCAGCTGATACAGGGCTTCCCCTCTGGGATGGGGTGGGGAGAGACCTGTCCTGTTGGGTGCTCTGCACAGCTGACAATCAGGAGTCCTGGAGAGACCCAACCCCTCTGGTCTCTGGTCCTCTTAGCCCATACCTTACAGAACGGTCCAGAAACACTCCACTTGGATTTTGATCCTGAGCAAAGAGGCGAACAGGAACACTAATCTCACTCACACAGAGGGAGAGAGAGAGACAGAGACAGAGATAGAGAGAGAGAACAGGAACACTAATCTCACCCACACAGAGGGAGAGAGACAGAGACAGAGATACAGAGAGAGAGAGAACAGGAACACTAATCTCACCCACACAGAGGGAGAGAACACAGCCAGAGCTTCCTCTGGTGCCATGGCGCCAGTCACTGGGCTTCAGGACTCAAACTTGGGCCATGTGTATAGCAAGGTATGCACCTCAACCAATGAACTATCTCTCCACTCAAGGGCAGTGTCTCAATGAACACAGATGCTTGCTGGGCCAACGAGATAGCTCACTTGGAAAGAGTGCTAACTTACCAGGTGTATAATACTCCAGGTTCAAGCCTGGCCCCCCACCACACAGAAGAAAAATTTGATGCTGTGGTCTCTCTCTCTTAAATGTTTTAACTTATTTACTTATTATTGGATAGAGACAGAGAGAAATTGAGAGGGGTTGCAGAGATAGAGAGGGGAAGAGACAGAGAGACACCTGCATCCCTGCTTCTACTCATGAAGCTTTCCCACTGCAAGTGGAGACAGGGGGCTCGAACCCAGGTCCTTGCGCACTGTAATGTATGACCTTAACCGGGTGTGCCAACACCTTCCCTGCCCCCATCTATTTAAAAAGATACAATACAATACAAATATGCTTCTGAATGCTTAGATGACTTGCTATTCCAACCAAGTGCAGAGGACAAATGTCACACATGTCCTGCGCATCATGTGTCCTCAGGGAGTCCACACCGCAGGACGTCCCTTCTCCTCAGACATCCCTCCCCAGTCCTCTTGCCTTGCCAGACTGCCTGCCTAAGCCTCCTTGCAGTGGCTGACAAACAAGCTTCCTGAGTTATGCACATGGACGCAGGTATGTCTAGCTCTTCTGGGCAAGGAGTAGAAGGCCACTGTGCAGGGCAGATCCATCACCCTCACGGAGAGCAGTCCTCCACCCAGCGCCCCGGAGACCAGGGCTCCCACTGTTGGCCCAGGTAGAAAAGCACACAGGGAGCAGGACCAGGATGGGTGGTAGAGGGAGGGGAGTGAAGTAGAGGAGCAATCTCCAACACCCCACGTCTGCTTCTTGCCACCTCCTCTAGGAAGCCCGCTTCCTCTTTCCTCTGTGGGTTGAAGATTACCATGGAGAGACACATCCTTCCTTACAGAGAGTCTGAAGAGCACCTGTAGTGACAACATTGTGACTGCCCCCATTTCTGTCACAAGGATGTGGAGGTCAGGGAAAGGAAAGGAATTTGGCTAAGCCTTCCAAGCAGGAACTCGCCAGAATGTCACCCCTCATTTCTTTTTCTTTTTAATTGTATTTATTTATTTATTTATTTATTTATTCTTGGATAGAGACAGAGAAAAATCGAGAGGGAAAGGGGGAGAAAGAGGGGGAGAGAAAGAGACATGCTAGGACTGAGCAGTGAAGCATCTGTTTAAGCACACATAGTACTAAGCTCAAAGACCCATGCAAGAATCTGGGTTCGAGCCCCTGGCTCCCCACCTGCAGAGAGGAAGCTTCACTTATAAACTAGGAAGCAAGTTTATAAGTGTCTATCTTTCTTCCTCCCCTCTCAATTTCTCTCTGTCCCATTCAATAAAATGGAAAAAAAAAAAAAAAAGAAAGAAAGAGTGAGAGAGAAAGAAAAGCAAGGAAGGCAGGAAGGCAGGAAGGAAGGCAGGCAGGCAGGCAGGCAGGCAGGAAGGAAGGAAGGAAGGAAGGAAGGAAGGAAGGAAGGAAGGAAGGAAGGAAGGAAGGAGCCTGCAGCCCAGCTTCATGCTCAAGAACTTTCTTCCATATAGGTGAGGGAGCGTGAGATTGAACTCAGGTCCTTGCACACTGTAATGTGCACACTCTACAGGGTGCATCATACCTGGCCCTTCATGACCCCTTATTTCTTCCCAGACCCCGTGCAGCCAGTGTATATAGCAAACCAGATTCCCTCCTCTGACCTCCAGGCACCCATGGTTCCAGCACTTTGACTCAGGCACTCAGAATCAGCTCACAGGGGGGATCTCCACGCCTGACCAGGGTGAACCCCTCTATCTCAGATGCTGCTTCCAGGCCAGTCTCAGACTCAGTTTCCTCATCTGCCTCCAAGAGGGTCATAACTGTGCAGAGGCCAGGTCCCCCTCCCCTGCTGAGCTCCCCCAGTCTCTGCGCTGGTCCCATTGTCACTGAGAAAGTCATCAATGTTCCTGCCCGCCAAGCCCTGGCTCCATGGCCCCTAGCCCCTCTGGCTCCCTAATCCTCAGGCCCCTGGCCCCTGGCCTCCTGGTCCTTAGCCCTCTGCCCCCATTGCCCCCTGGCCTCCTAACCTCCTAATTTCCCAGATCTGTAACCCCCTGGCTTCCCCAGCCTCCTGCTCCCCTAACCTTCTGGCATCCCTGACCCCCTAGGACCCCCTGCCCCCTGGTTCCCTAACCCTCTGGCACTTCTAAAACCCATGACCCACAAGCCCTCTGGCCCCCTGGCATATGGTGGGCACAGGGCAGTGGGAAGGCCAGGCCATGGAAGAAATCTTTTGCTTCCAAGGTGCAAAGACGCTCTCCAAATCCAGCCCTTCCTATGCACACCCGGTGGCTTCCTCCCGAACACATTTTCCCGAGGCCTTCGGAACAGGGACTTGGCTGTGCACAGGGCCCCAGCTGGGGCCTTCCTTCCTGTTTTAAGAAGTGAAAGCATGGGGTCCCTGATATAGCTCAGGAGCTAAAATTAACAACAATCCCACGGCTCCAGCATGGCCCTGTGGAGAAGAAAGGGGAAAGGGGAAAAGGAACAGAAAAAAAAAAAAAAAGGCAACAACTAATTCTTCACAAATTAGGACAATAATAAAGGTTCCTTTCAAGTGTCAAGGCATATTCTTAGCAGGAGCTGACACCTACATGGAGTGCCGGCTGTAAAACTGGCATAATCACAGGAAGCCAGGCGACAGGCCCTGCTTCCTGCGGGGAGCCAGGGATTTGGGGGTGCTGAGGTTGGCTGGGCAGGGACAGAGCCTGGGGTGGGGTGCGGCAGCATCTCAGAGGGAGGCTCAGGCCTCTGGCTGGCTTCCTGCTAAGCTCCATCAGGGTCCCTGCATAGCCCTCTCCCACCACCCACCCAGCCTTGGAACTCTGGAGCCCAGACCTTCTGGGCCACCTCTGCTTGTCAACCACATTCCCAGCAAAGACTAACTTAACCTTCTAACATACCTTTCAAATCAACGACTACAGAACATCTCGGGGAGCTAGGATCCCCACTTTCTACCTCCCCAAAATTTCCCTGGATCCTGGTGGTTCCCGGGAGTCACATTTTAGCCAATGTCTCACACAGCAAGGGACCCAAAGGCAGGCCTGTCCCTCTGACAGCTCAACGTGTCCCAGGAAATTGCTGTGTCCCCCTGAGCTGGCGTGGCTGCCAGGGATCCTGCCATCTTACCTCCCTTCCCCTTCCTCAGGATCAAGCCCCCATGTATCCAACAGCAAGCCATCTCTTCTAGCTCCTTTTTTCTCTGTGGAATACTTGCCCCTAGTTCAGTCCTTACACATTTAATCCCACTTTGGGAATCCTCCACTAATACACTCAGTCATGTCTTTTCTCTCCACATCATCTTTCTAAAAGCTTCTTCTTCCACCAGAAGAAAATCCAAACTTATTGTTTAAATATGCATTATTATTATTTTTTTACTTTGATCGGAAAGAGAGAAATTGAGAGGGAAGGGGAGAAAGAGAGACACCTGCAGCCCTGCTTCACCAGTCCTAAAGCTTCCCCCACGCAGGTGGGGGACTTAAGGGCTTGAACCTGGGTCCTTGGGTATAGAAACGCGTGTGCTCAATCAGGTGCACCACTGCCCAGCCCTCAAATTTCTCACATTGTCCCCATGGCCCCAGTTATCTCTCTGCCATCTTTTTTTTAAAAGGCAATATGAAACCAACTTAAATGTTCATGATGGGAAAAATCTTTATTTTTGTAAGATTCATTTTTTGTGTGAGAGAGAGGAGAGTGAGACCAGAGACCAGAGCACTGCTTATCTCTGGCATATGGCGACGTTGGGGGTTGAACCTGGGACTCCTGGGGCCTCAGACATGCAAGCCCTGTGTTCTAACAGTTTATCTTCCAGGCTCTGATCTCAGCTTCTAATCCCACACCCTGGCTTTCTGGTTTCCTTGCTGTCTCCTGAACATCCCAGGTGGTCTCTGCCCCAGGACCCTTGCATGTGCTGTTCCTGCTGCCTGGACCACTTTTCTCTAGGCCTGGAGGCTTCTCATGCATTTTCCAAGTCTCAGATTCAATGTCACCTCTTCAAAGAGGTCTCCCTGGGCCTGCTTGATGGAAACAGGCTTCATGTCTCTGTTCCCCAATTGATAACCACTTCTCGAACAGAGCAGACACGTCACCCTGTTCTCAGTTGATCTGCCTGACAGCTCTCTTGCAAGTCAGCACCTGGAGGATGAGCAAGAGGCAGCACTTACTGGGGCTTGGCAAGGGGCAGCTGCTCTGCAGAAAGCAGCCCAGTTTTCACACATCCCATCCTTCCCAGGGTGCTGTGAGATGGTGAGTTTACTGAGGCACACATGGGGTAGAATGGGCTTCCCGGGGATCTGCTATGAGCAGCTGCAAGAGTGGGGCTTGCAGTCATGTCCTGCGGCTCCAGGATCCACACTTTACCCCCAGGGGTCATGTTCTGTCACTTGTGAAGAGGATAAGTTTGGAGGCACCAGCAAGCACCCCACATGTGCACCCCCACATGTCTGTCTCTGAGCAGGTATGCAGCAGAAGGGACAGATCGCTCACATGACTCCTCAGAGGCAGGTGACCCACTGCCTGCTCCTCTCCCCTGCACATTCTTCTGTTCCACTCTGAGCCTCAGAAGCTGGCCTTTCCCCTTGGGAACTTCAAAAATCCCTTGTGTTCTCTCCTGGGGGAGCACAGACAAGGACGAGAGAGAGAGAGAGAGAGAGAGAGAGAGAGAGAGAGAGAGAGAGGGAGAGAGAGAGAGAGAGGACTGTGACTCCCCTAGGTACTCCATAACCCAGGACCTGACCTGTCACTGGCAGGGTCCTGTCCCCAGCTCCCAGATGGCTTTCCTACCATGACCCATAGTTCTGTCTGAAACTGGATACGTTATGTGCTGTCTCTTGAGCCTTTGAGGAAAGGAGGTGGTGGCTCCCTACTGTTTCTAGGATGTCTCAGTGTCCCCACTGATTCACTTAGTCAAGCCCTGCCCCTCCATATGTCAACCTTGCACCTAAGTCCTACTAGGGGAGGCCATATCCCTGCAGGGACTCTACTGATACCCTTTGGGACACCCTTTACACAGAGGAGGACCCCAGCCCAAGGTCAGCCAGGGGGGACTAGGAGCAGAAGCCAGAGGTGCCTGGTCCCAGCACCCCATACTGATGATTCCTAGAGACCCTCCTGCACCTAGCTGTCAGGAACCCTGGTGGGGGTTCAAGGTCAGCACTGTGACCTCAGACCAGTTGTTCACTCTGCCAGAACCTTTCTCCCACATCTAAAATAAAACACGTGCTCTTGCTGTGGGGAACAGGAGGGAACCAGAGCCAAAGAGACAGAAGTCCCCTCGACGCTCCACTGGACAGGTTCTAGACTGACATCTGATGGAAGAATCACAAGAGAGACAGCCAAGTTCCAGGGAGAGAAGCGCCTACTGATATACAGCAGGGATAGAAGACGTGCTTTAAAATCATGGAGAGAGAGAAAGGAAGAGAGGGTGGGGGGGAACAGCTGCCAGGAAGTTTCCCCATCTTCTAATTTTTATAGTGGGTCCAAGGGATGCTGATGTGGGACTCTGATGGGGATTAATTTCAGCCATTGTCTCCAGATGCAAACATCTGCATTCTATGACCTTAGTCAGGTGCACAGGGAGATACAGGTGCAGGCTTCTGTTCCTTGAAGGGGTGAGGAGCCTGCTAATGTCCTTCCTCCAGGAGAGCCTTTCCCTAGATAGACTGTCACAGCAGTGTGACCTTCCAAGGTCATGGAAGTGCAGCCCAGTGGGGCTTTGTGAGTGTGTAAGAAAGACCACAGTCACCAGCATTACTGTCACCATCTTCATTTTGCCCACAGCACCTCTGCCATGGTCATTTACAGACTGGCTACCCCCATAACATGAGCGGAATTCCCAGAAGCCAGGATGAGCTGGTCACCCCCAAGCTATTCATGGAGGGCATTCTTCCTCAGAGGAGGCTGGGGTTCTTTGCCTAACTGGGTCAAAGTTACACCTGGCCCCTCCTTTCCTGCCCACCCCTCCCCCTTCTGGCACAGGAATCATCTCAGCGCCTCTGAAGGCCATCCCTGCTGGCTGCCATGCTTTGATAGAGAAAGTGTGAAGAACAAAGGCCATTGTTCCCAGGGGCGGCTGGTGCCTCAGGCCAGCTTCCCAGGGGTGTGAGCTGGCTCCAGGACACAAAGACAGGAGTCATTAGGAGCTGAGACAAACAATGACGGAATCACTTCTATTTACCTGATCTCCCAGGGGCGTGGAGTGGAAACAATGAGAGAGCTTGGGGGGGGGGGGGGTGCTGGACACAGTCTCCCTCTGCCCTCCCCTGGCAGGGGTGTCTGTCCAAGTAAGGGACAGGTTGGGGTCAGGGGTTGGCCACAGGTCTGTTTCTGGAAGGAGAGCACAGGTCAAGGCCGGGTGGTGGCACCTGGCTTCCTGGGACACAGGGCTCAGCTTCCTCAGGGTGAGCTCTGAAGCCCAGGTCCTGCTGTTTTGTTCTGGAAGCTTCAGTTTGACATGAGAATTGCAGGACCCTTCTCCCAGCTCAGGGGTCATGGGGACTTAGCTACAAGCTCCCCCATCCCAGGAGAATCAAGCTGACTGTCAGATGTTCCTCCTTCCCTTCTTCTGTTTCCAGCATGTTCCTTGGCCTTCCCAGTACCTAGTCCCTGTGACACTTAGACTGGAATGAAATGAGCTGAGAATTGAAGGAAAAGGGGAAAATCTGGGGAAACTGTGACACCAGGCACATCTGGAAGCCAGCTCTCGTGAAGGATCCAGTCCAGGCTCACCTCAAAGGGACCCTGGCCAGCCCCCTGCTTCCCACACTAATGTCCCCAAACCAGAATGGCAGTGGGGACAGCAAGGCAGCACCTGCTTGGTGGGAAAGGGAGACCGCCTGAGGCTGGGCCTTTTATAAAGTGCTATTCAGAGGGGCTGGGCATGGCCCACCTGGTTGAGCACATGTTACAATGTGCAAGGACCCAGGTTCAAGCCCCTAGGTGGTCCTCTTCTGTGTGTGTGTGGAGGGGAGCTTCATGAGTGGTGAAGAAGAGCTGCAGGTGTGTCTCTCTGTCTATCTATCTTCCCCTTCCTCTCAATTTCTGGCTATGTCTATCCAATAAATAAAGATAATAATAAAAATTAAAACCTATTTAGACACCAAAAATCTTCAGAGATGCAGTCACATACAAGTCTCTCTCTCTCTCCCTCTCTCTCTCTCTCTCAAAGAGTGGTTTATTTATATAGAAGAGAGAGACCACTGATCAGCTCTGGACTCTGCAGCACCAGGACTCAAACCTGGGATCTTGTGCTGGCCAAGGGCCTGTGCTCTACTGCTGAGCCAGCCCTCCATTTGTCCCCATCGACAGTCACTGAATGCCTATCTGCTGTCTGCCTCACAGCAAGCACGAGTGGGCAGAGCACAGTCCTCCAGGAGCTCTCTGTCCAGGACAGTAGCTCATAACTGGAGGCCATTTGGCTCCTACAGGGACACTTGACAATATCTGCAGACAACTTTTGTCACCTCACCGTGGAGTCCCAAGGGGGTTACAGGCTACAGGTCTGATGGGTAGAAGCCAGGGGAGTTGCAAAGCATTGACAGACTATAAAAGGAGGACAGAGTACACAGTGGCTGGGGTGGCAAGGCTAGGAAGCCTGGTGCTATAGATGAGGAAATAGTTCAGATGGCAGAGTGCTGGACTCATAGCCTATGGTTCCTGCCTTGGTTCCCAGCACTGTATGTACCAGAGTGGTGTTCTGGTGTCTGTGTGTATGTCCATCTTTCAGTCTCAAGCAGCATTCTCTCATATGGAATAGATAAGAGAAATCTTTTAAAACACAACAGAGGCCCCCTGATTTAGGAAAATATAAAAACCGTCTGATACCGACTCGCTGAGGCCCACCCAGAGATACTCAAAAACACTTAAACTCGGATGGGGAGGAAGCTGTTGGAATGGGAGCACCAAGGAAAACTGCCACCCCCTCACCCACGCCTCAGTTTCCCGGCTGTAAACCAAATGGCAAGTCTCCCCCTGCACAAGTTGAGGAGGAGGGAGGACCCACACGGTGACAGGGAGGACAAGAGAGCAAAGACAGGTCTCAAACCAGCCTCCCTGGGGCCAGATCAGCCCTGCTCCCCAAGATGTGTATTCTTGCTAACATATTATCATTATTATTTATATGAGGTATTTTTTGTTTTTTGTCAAAAGAAAACACTTAAGGGCAAAGAGATCTGTATCATGGTACAGGATTTGTGTGCCTCATGTAACATGCACATACACACACATGCACGCACACACACACACACACACACACACACACACACACACACACACTTGTTTCTTTTTGCAGAGAAAGCTGGCTGACACAGTGACCTCAATTCAACCCCTCACTCAGTTAGCAGAGCAATGTTCCAGGCTTCGCTGATAAACTGTTGGAGAGTGAGACTTGAGAGGGCAGACAAAAAGGACAGTGACATCAGAAAACAGAAGGAGTAAGATAAAGAGCAGTAGACAACACAAGAAATACAGTAGGGGGAAGCCGGGCAGTGGCACACCTGGTTAAGTACACATAGTACAAAGAGCAAAGAACTGTACAGATTCAGGTTCGAGCCCCAGGCTGCTCACTTATAGGGGGGATGATTCAGGAGTAGTGAAGCAGGTCTGCAGGTGTCTTTCTCTCTCCCTCTCTATCTCCCCCTCCTCTCTCAATTTCTCTCTGTCCTAGCCAATAAAAATAAATGGCCACCAGGAGCAGTGGGTTCCTAGTGCAGGCACCAAGTCCCAGTGATAACCCTGGAGGCAATAAAGAAAAAGAAAAGGAAGAAGGAAGAGAGGGAGGGAGGACTCAGGCACTCTGCCTCTCCCATTAGACTGAGAACTCTCTCACTCTATGGCAGCTTCCAGACACATAGTAGGTCCAGCTTCCAGACACATAGTAGGTCCAGCTTCCAGACACATAGTAGGTCTTCAATCAGTGTCGCTAGGTTAAATAATAGTGGTGCAGGTGCCCCCACAAAACCCTGTGGGGACCCTGCCACTGTGACCTGATGGCCCTCTGTCTTGCCTTTCCCTGTTAGCCACAGCTGGAGAGACTTGCCCCCCACACCCCCCCCCACACACACACACACATACACACACACCAAGCCTTGCTGCTGCAGTCACAGTGCCTTTGTTTTTTCTCACTCAAGGCCCCTCCATAGAGTTTGTTTTTCATGCAAAAGCGAGGTGAGTTCATTACATTGTGTTCCTGCCTGGGAGATCCTTGTCATTCAGTTCAACATCAAAGTCACAGCCACCATCAGCTTGTTGAAAGTTTGTTCCTCCCTTGTTTTCTTACAACCAGGAAATGGGGAATTTCCTTCATGTTCTAAACCATCCGAGGAGCCTCTGCCACATGGCTTCCTCGACAAACGTCTCTGGACACACAGAGAGATGGAATCAGGCCTCCCCCTACGGTGCTTGGTGGCCACTGGGGGTCCGGACCTTCCTCAGATCTTGATCCCACTCCAGTCCCTGCACATTGTAATGACACTATTTTTTATTTATACAACACCTCTCTTTGGGGCCCAGGGCCGGGTCACAAGGTGGTGGGAACCAGATGAAAGGCTTGTTTAGATTTCACTCTGGTGATCCTGCAGCGCTGGGAAGAGATCATTTTCTTTAAGAGACAAAGATGAGGAGAGAACGATTTACCTTCAAAACTCAGGCACAGAGCTAGAGCCAGCTGCCTGCTCTTTTGATATCTTGGCTCCAAACGTGGAACAAAGCACTGAGAGGATGTATGGTGGAGACAGGTGGCGGCACACCCAGTCAAACGCATATGTTACAATGCACAAGGACGGGGGTTCAAGCCCCTGGGCCCCACCTGCAGAGGGAAAGCTTTGCAAGCGGTGAAGCAGGTGTTTGTCTCTCTTCTTCTCTATCTTCCCCCTTTCTTCTCGATTTCTGACTGTCACTATTCAATAAAAAAAACAAAGATAATAACATTTGTTCTTTACTGGGGAGACTAATGGTTTACAGTCAACAGCAAAACACAGTAGCTTGTACGTGTGTAACATTTCCCAGTTTTCCTCATAAATTTAACCCCCTCTAGGTCCTCCTCCACCATCATGTTCCAGGACCTGAACCCTCCCCATCACCCCAGAGTCCTTTACTTTGGTGCAACCCACCACTCCAGTCCAAGTTCTGCTTTGTGTTTTCCCTTCAGCTCTTCTTTCTCAACTTCTGTCTATGAGTGAGACCATCCCACATTCATCCTTCTCTTTCTGGCTGATCTCACTTCATGTGATTCCTTCAAGATTCCTCCACCCAAGATGAGGTGAAGAAAGTGAATTCACCATTTTTGGTAGCCGAGTCCTTGTGCTTAGTACTATGAGCGCTTAGCCGGTGCGCTGCTACCCTGCCCCCAACTTGCCTTTTTCTTTGTGTTTAGCACTGGCTTATGGTGGTGCAGGGGGTTAGATCCTGGAACTCTGAGACCACAGACATGAAAGTCTGCATAGCCAACTTTTTCTGATGGAGCAACCCCTTCCTTGAAGCTGTAGCCTGATCAGCAAACTCCAGGTTATCTGGGCAATCTCAACGGTGATGATGACTTTGCTGTTTATTCTTCTTCAGTGCTCTAATTGTCTCCTCGATCTCTTTTTTCCTTGCCTTTTTTATTCAACATCTGTCTCCAGCAATAGGAGTAAAACTGCCGTCTGTGGCAACTAGTAAGAGGTCTGATACATAGTAGGGTCTCAACTGATACTCTCTCAACACATGACTTCATCTTCTTTGTGCAAAACAGCTGTGTTGGCCTTTCTTCAATCCAGACCAGAATGCACCAATTTCTTACAGAATAAGAAATAAGTCTCATTAAACATATTTAGGTCTGAATTCCTTAGCCTGACAATTAAGGCCATTCACAGCCTGCCCAGATATGCACCATATTCTTACACCCCCAGACAGGAATCTCTATGTATAACATGTCTCTCTCTCTTTTTTTTTTTTTTTTTTGCCTCCAGGGCTCGGTGCCTGCACTACAAATCCACTACTCCTAGAGGATATTTTTCCCATTTTGTTGCTCAATGTTATTATTATTGTTGTCATAGTTGTTGGATAGGACAGAGAGAAATGGAGAGAGGAAGGGAAGACAGAGAGAGGGAGAGAAAGATAGACACCTGCAGACCTGCTTTGCCGCCTGTGAAGTGACCCCTTCCCCCCCACACACAGGTGGGGAGCCAGGGGCTTGAACCAGAATCCTTAATCCAGTCTTTGTGCTTCGAGTCATGTGCGCTTAACCCACTGCACCACCGCCCGGCTCCCTTACATGTCTCTTTTTTAATTCTCACACTCGGCTTTATACCTTTGTATACACAATTTCCATTTCCTAGAATCCTTCATCTTCTCCCCCCTGGCAAACTATTACTCAGGTCAATACCCTGTTCCATGGCCTTCCCTGATGGCCACTGCCGTCACCCATCCCCATCTTCATTCCCTGTGTTTTGTAAAACATGTTGTATTTTTTTTTCCCTCTGTGGTTGGCCTCTCCTGCACCTGACTGTGAGCTCTTCTAGAAACAGGAAGGGAGGGAGGGAGAGAGAGAGAGAGAGCTGCCCCCGCCTCAGCTCTACCATAGAGCTATCCTCCTACCCCCATGCTTAGCAGGGTCTCAGGCTCTGAGCAGGTACTCAGGATGTGGGGGAGGAGAGAGATGGGTGGTGGGATGGACTGTCTCCTCACGTTCTCTGGACATACTCTGGAAGAAGCCAAAGAAGCCGAGAGCCCAGCTGGCCTGTGAGTCCTTTTCTGGGAGTCACAGCCACTTAAACATCAGAGCCAACCAGTGCCCAGAAATGTCTGCAGCAGGGCCCAGGGTGCCCAGAGTGAGTGTGTCTGGTGATCGATCCCTGGAAGCAAAAGGCACCCCAGTGCCAGGAAGCCAGCTGGTGGGCTGGGAGGAGCAGTCATGGCAGCTGGCAAGGGGCTGTCCCTGCCTCTGGTTTGGGGATGCTAGGAACTCTCACTGCTCCTGACCCTTGGGTCCCACCTCTGTAAAAGAGGCCTATCCTAACCCCCAAGGCTTTATAGAGCCCCCCTCCCAACTCTGGAAGGCCCATTTTAGGGGAAATGAAATGCAACTCTCAGGCTGTAAAGTCAGCTTTCCCAGGAGAACACACATTCCCTCGGGCTAGGCCAGACCCATGGTCCTGTTTCTGCAGGGTCCAATGACAAATACAGAAGGGGAGACAGAGAGTCTTTAAACTAGGAAAGTAACTCAAAAGCAAGACTGAAAAATGGAGACTGGCAGTAGCAGGAGGTGACCCCACTCCTAGGTTGCGGTTCTGGAAGAAGAAGCAGTATTAGGGGAGAGGGTCTCCTGGTGGAAGCTGAAACCATTGTGGGCTTTGTGGTAGGAACTGAAAGTATAAAAAGAAGACTCAGTCTCCAATGAAGCTGCCGCCTGAGTCAGAAGTAGAGGAGAAACACCCTGTCCAACGCCCCCCCCTTCCTCTCTTACATCATGATTCCCCATGGGTGGGCAAAGAGGGACACAGAAGCTGGGGCCCAGCCTGCAGAAACCAGTCCGAGATGCCCAGCAGAGCAAGATCAGGGTAAGGAATGCATCTGGCCTCTGAGGCTTCTGCAT
Organism: Erinaceus europaeus; assembly: GCF_950295315.1. Classification (NCBI taxonomy): domain Eukaryota; kingdom Metazoa; phylum Chordata; class Mammalia; order Eulipotyphla; family Erinaceidae; genus Erinaceus; species Erinaceus europaeus. Next base: position 10,314,803 of record NC_080167.1, on the reverse strand, counting down.
GAAGACCTGGCTCTCAGCACAGGGTTCTCTCCATACGGTATGAGCTGCGTTCGCCACAGAAACAAAAGAACCTCTCTTCTCACTGGCATCAAACCAGACATGCTGAGCACTGCCCAGTAGATACCTCCCTTTCCATTTCCTGGCCAAGCAAATCACATGTCATAATTAACATTAGATGAGTAAAAGTCTGTACTCCCCTGAGACTCACTAAAAGAGAGAGAGAGAGAAAGGGGTGGGGGGGGAGAACTGGAAATACAGGTGTGTAACAATAATATGAACTGGGACTTTCCTACCTGGCACCATCCAGCCTTGAAGATGCTGGCAGTTATTGTAACCACCTAAAATACCCCCTGCCCCCACCACAAGCAAACCTATTTCCAAACACTCTCCCCACTCAATCAGGGACTAAGGATGCTAGAACATTCCATCTACTGACAGTTAGGCATGATCTCAAGACATTGGTCCTGAAGACAGCAAGTCAAAACAACAGAACAGCTCCAAATGATACCAGGTTATTATCTCCCAGTTTCTGTGGGTCTGCAGTGCAGAGGGGCTTGGGCTGGTCAGTCCTCAGGATGTTAGGGTCCTAAACTGTTGGGACAGAGGGTTCATTTAAAAGCTCCGCCTTGGGGGGGGTGTAATCCAAAGTGACTCATGCAAGCTGGTATGTGTAGCCATTATTTTTGCTTAAAAAGATACATGGGTGTTACATTTTCATATAATGACAGCCAACCTTGTACCAACACAGTCCCCAACTGATCCTAATTCCTCAACCCGGATAGCTTCCTCCCCTACTGCATTAGCCTTGGTCAACAGAACATGGCAGAAGTCCTGGTTTTTTTTTTTTTTTTAATTTCTATATTGGGGAATTAATAGCTTGCAGTCAACAGTAAAATACAACAGTTTGTACGTATACAACATTTCCACATAACAATACCCCCCCATAGGTTCTCCTCCGCCATCATGTTCCAGGACCTGAACCCTCCCCCTCCACCCCAGAGTCTTTGACTTTAGTGCAACACACCAACTCCAGTCCAAGTTCTGCTGAGTGTTTTCTCTTCTGATCTTGCTTCTCCACTTCTGCCTGAGAGTGAGATCATCCCATATTCATCCTTCTGTTTCTGACTTATCTCACTTAACATGATTTCTTCAAGCTCCGTCCAAGATGGGGTAAAGAATGTGAAATCACCATGAACCTGAGACTTCGTAGCCTCAGGAATAAGAGTCTGTTTTCACAACCATTATGCCATCTACCCTTTTCACATTTCTCAGTTTTCCACATAACAATTCAAGCCCCTCCCCCATCCTCCTCTGCCATCATGTTCTAAGAAGTCCTCGATTTTAACCTCAAGACCAGATTAAAAACAAATATCCCTGTCCTGCTCCTACTCTGCTCTCACTTGGGCTTTCTCTCTTTGGGAGAAGCTAGCTGCCATGTTGTGAGGATGCTCCAGCAGCCATGGAAAGAAACCACCCCCACCTGATATGAAGCCATGGTCTCTGCTGATAGCCAGCAGCAACCTGCCAGGTGTGTCCAGACGCCATCGTGGCGGCTGAGCCTCCAACCCCAGTTGATCCTTCAGATGAGCCCAGGGCCCCTCGGACATTTGACTGCATCTTTCAGGGAGACTGGTAGTCACAACCACCCAGACATGCTGCTCCTGAGTTCCTGGCCACAAAATAATGTGAGATGACCCTCTTGTACTATTTAGGCTGAAATCTTCTAAGCTTGTTTAAGCATGTTTGTATATGTAGAGTAAACAGTAGGTGGATAAGACATGAGGGGGCATTGCTTAGTGCTTCCTGGATTGTTCATTTTCCTACACTGACCACTATTGCTGCAAGTAGAGCACAAGAAAGAAGAAACAGGCCAAGGAGAAATAACAGCAGCTGGATGGTGGGGGCCATCTGAAGAGTCATTTCAAACACTGAAAGCCAACTAGGGCATGTCGGAGAGCCCACATCACTGCCAGTGTAGACGACTTGTTAAGGAGAAGGGCCAAGTCAAAGCAAGACCCCATGACTATCCTTCCCAGACCCCTCCACCCCGGGTCACTCTGTGCCCTGAGTTGCTCAGGGGAACACAGGGCAGGGACCAGTTGGCGGTGTTGCACTTGGAAAACCTCAAGGTTTCTGAGCTGGCGAGGCCTGTCAGCAGAAAGCCCTGGCCTGTCTAGACGAAAGTTTGATTTTTGACTCAAAAAGGGGGCCGTTCGCAAGTAGGAAAGCAGTTTAAGCATTTTTTTCCTTCCTTTGAAAATCACCATGAATTTTTAACTATCCACCCTACAGAGAGACAGCAAGACTCTAGCAGGAATGCCAGGGATTTTAATATTGGCCTCCTAAGACCCCTCAGAGCATGAGAGGAGGGCCATTTCTGAGGCTGGACATTGACTCCTACAGCTGGAGAGAAAGGAGAGAGAGAGAGAGAGAGAGAGAGAGAGAGAGAGAGAGAGAGAACAACCTCACAGGGCCCCCTGGCAGCCAGGAGAGCCTGGGGGTGGGGGGCTCCAGAGTTGGCAAGCAGCATAACTCAACCCAGTTGAGAGGATGGATGATCAATCAGGCCTTGGAGAGAGGGGAATCACTGGGCAGGGTTTGCTCTGACCTTGGGGGTGGAGGGAGCCATGCTGTCTCACCTGACCCCCCCCACTGAGGGTACCGGTGCCCTAAGTTTGAAGCCACAGTCTGAGGATTAGCTAGAAGGTCTGCTGGCAAGGGACCCCTCCCCCCCCCAAGAATATTCCTTTACCCTTAGCCTTACACTTACTTGCTACAAGTAGGTGGGCAGGCAAGGCCAAGACAACCGGTGGGGTGGTGGTGGTCAGACAGACACGCTGTCGGGTTTCTTTGTTTTTACTTTCTTTCTTTCTTTTTTAGAACATGTAGTAGTGATTGTTATATATATATATCTTATTTATTAATGAGAAGGATGGGAGGAGCAAGAACCAGACATCACTCTGGTACATGTGCTGCCAGTCGTTGAACTCGGGACCTCATGCCTGAGCACCCAGTGCTTTATCCACTGAGCCACCTCCAGGACCACTTCTTTTCTTATTCTCTCTACTCTTTTCTTTTCCTCTCTCTTCTTTTTCTCTCTCTTGTTCTGTTGCAGTACCAAGTTGACTTTTTTCATTCTAGCAAAGTAGATATTAACAGGCATTGAGAGAGAAAGGGGGAGGGGAGGTGAAAGGGGGGCAGTACATTTACCCAGGTCAATGCACACACCATGGTGCACAAGGACCCTGGTTCAAGCCCTCGACCCTCACTTGCAAGAGAGAAAGCTTCACAAACACTGAAGTAGTGCTGCAGAACTCTATCTATCTTCTCCTTCCCACTCAATTTCTCTCTGTCCCTATCCTGTAAATATTTTTTTAAATCTTTAAAATAAATAAATAAAACTCAAAAAATAAAGTAAGCTCCCACACCTATGGACATCTAATCCTTGACAAAGGTGACCGGACTATTAAAATGGGGATAGCAGAGTCTCTTCAACAAATAGTGTTGGAAAAACTGGGTTGAAACATGCAGAAGAATGAAATTAAACCACTATATTACACCAAACAGAAAAGTAAATTCCAAATGGATCAAGGACTTGGATGTTAGACCAGGAACTATCAAATGCTTAGAGGAAAATATTGGCAGAACTCTTTTCTGTCTAAAGCATCTTCTATGATACAAATCCAATTACAAAGAAGACTAAAACAGAAATAAGTGAACCGGACTACATCAAATTAAAAAGTGTCTGCATAGCAAAAGAAACCACCATCCAAACTGAGACCCTCACAGAATAGGAGAAGATCTTTACATGCCACACAGCAGACAAGAGGCTAATAACCAAAATATATAGAGAGCTCATAAAACTCAGGAACAAGGAAACAAATGACCCCATCCAAAAATGAGGAAAGGATATGAACAGAATATTCACTAAAGAAGAGATCCAAAAGGCCAATAAACATATGAAAAAAATGCTCCAAGTCATGGATTATCAGAGAAATGCTAATAAAGACAACACCGAGATCACACTTCACTCCTGTGAGAATGTTATACATCAGAAAAGGTAGCAGCAACAAATGCTGGAGAGGTTGTGGGGACAAAGGAACCCTCCTGCACTGCTGGTGGGAATGTAAATTAGTCCAGCCCCTGTGGAGAACAGTCTGGAGAATTCTCAGAAGGCTAGAAGTGGACCTATCCTATGACCCTGCAATTCCTCTCCCAGGGATATAACCCAACCAAACACAACCATCCAAAAAGATTTGTATATACCTATGCTTATAGCAACACAATTTGTAATAAAACCTGGAAGCAACCCAGGCTTCCAACAACAGATGAATGGCTGAGAAAGTTGTGGTCTATATATGCAAGGGAAAACTACACAGCTATTAAAAATGGTGATTTCACCTTTTTCAGCCTATCTTGGATGGAGCTTGTAGGAATAATGTGAAGTGAGATGAGCCAGAAAGAGAAGGATGAATATGAGAGGATCTCACCCACAGGCAGAAGTTGAAAAACAAAATCAGAAGGGAAAACACAAAGCAGAACTTGGACTGGAGTTGGTGGGTTGCACCAAAGTCAAAGACTCTGGGGTAGAGGGGGAGGGTGTTCGAGTCCTGGAACATGATGGCAGAGGAGGACCTAGTGAGAGTTATGTAGAAAACTGGAAAATGTTATGCATGTATAAACTATTGTATTTTACCATTGACTGTAAACTATTAAACCCCTAATAAAGAAATTTTTAAAAATTAAATAAACTATTTGCGAGAAAGAGAAAAAGAAAGGGAGGGAGAGGGAGAGGGAGAGGGAGAGAGGGAGAGAGAGGGAGATACCACAGCACACTGCCCCAGTACATTCCCGTGTTGCCGGAATTCAAGCCCAGGCTGTGCATATATCAGGGCAGTAGGCCTACCCAATGCACTATCCCATCAGGGTTTCTTAAGCACTAAATACCATGTGGACGTGTGAGGCAGTAAGCAGGAAGGAAGCTTGAGTCAAGGTGCTGCTGAGAGGTGGTAGGCGATGGGAAGAGATAGCCCTTGGGGACCAGGGTGCACCCTTTCTCTCCCCCTCGTCTCTGTCTCTCCCTGGGCTATCTGAATTCTTCTCCTGGATCAGGAAAGAGATTCTGGATACTTCCTGCCATGCGATGAGACACTCAAAGTGCCCAGGATCACAGGGCATGGGTTTTACTGTGAGGAGAGTGTATGCAGCAGAGGGGGGGAGTCTTCTTTCACTCCCTCTCCTTCAACTCTGAGTTCTCAGGGGACATCCTGTAGGCAGGCACATCTCAGGAAAGGTCCCCAGCTTAGCCCACACAGGTGGCCCTTCAAGCAGAAAATTGCAGGCTTGGAATGCCCCCCCCTGACCCCCCATCCCCAGTGGTGCTGAGCTGAGAAAGCAGGTGGTCACAGTCACAAAGAGCTGGGGAGAAATTCTATTCTATTCTATTCTATTCTATTCTATTCTATTCTATTCTATTCTACTCTACTCTACTCTACTCTACTCTACTCTACTCTACTCTACTCTACTCTACTCTACTCTACTCTACTCAACTCTTACTCTTACTCTACTCTACTCTACTCTACTCTATTCTATTCTACTCTACTCTATTCTACTCTATTCTATTCTACTCTACTCTACTCTATTCTACTCTACTCTACTCTACTCTAACTCTATTCTATTCTACTCTACTCTACTCTACTCTACTCTAACTCTATTCTATTCTACTCTATTCTACTCTACTCTATTCTATTCTATTCTACTCTATCTATTCTACTCTATCTATTCTACTCTATCTACTCTATTCTATTCTATTCTATTCTACTCTATCTATTCTACTCTATCTACTCTACTCTACTCTACTCTATTCTATTCTATTCTATTCTACTCTATCTATTTTATTCTACTCTACTCTACTCTAACTCTATTCTATTCTACTCTATCTATTCTATTCTACTCTACTCTACTCTACTCTACTCTACTCTACTCTATTCTACTCTATCTATTCTACTCTACTCTATTCTATTCTATTCTATTCTATTCTATTCTATTCTATTCTATTCTACTCTATCCATTCTACTCCTATTCTATTCTATTCTATTCTATTCTATTCTATTCTACTCTATCCATTCTACTCTATCCATTCTACTCTACTCTACTCTACTCTATTCTATTCTAATTTCATTAGTGGCAATACTTATTGACACAATTATAAGATAACAGGATTGTAATTCTGCACTATTCCCTGCCACTTGAGTTCTATCTCCCCATTCCTCCATTGGAAACTACTGTAGTTCTCCCAAGGTTGCAGGTGTTGGTTGGCTATTATTTCTATAACTATCTTTATTTGTTTTATTTATTTATTTGCCTCCAGGGTTATTGCTGAGGCTTGGTGCCAGCACTACAAATCCACTGTTCCTGGTGGCCATTTTTTCTATTTTTATTGATAGGACTGAGAGAAATTGAGAGTGGAGGGGGAGATAGAGAGGGAAAGAGACAGACAGAGGCCTGCAGGCCTGCTTTGCTGCTTGTGAAGCAGACCCCCTGCAGGTGGGGACCTGGGGGTTTGAACCTGGATCCTTTTGTGGGTCCTTATGCTTAGTATTATATGTGCTTAACTGGTTGCACCACTCCCTGGCCCCTTATTTCTGTAACTGTCCATATTTATGAATTTTTGCCCATTTGACTCTATGGTCCTGCCTTCTCTTCTTTTCTAAGTCACACCTACTCCTATTACTGCTTCAGAGTCTCCTTTCTTTTTTCCCCTATTCTCCCCCCAGGTCTTAATGAATTTAGGGTTCAGAGCCCTCTGGTCATCAACCCTGTCATTTTCCCCCACTGGGGGTATGGACCCACATGGTTTATGGGGTGCAGAAAGTAGGAGCTCTAGCTTCTGTAAATGCTTCTCCGTTGGACATGGACATTGGCAGGTTGACCCTCATGCAGAGAAACTCTAGAAAGACAAAAGAAAACCCTACCAGCCATGAGGGCTTCCAATGGTCACATCCCTCCAGGCTTGGGGTCCCCCTGCCATCACTCCTTGATGACTCTGGTCCATTAACCTCTGCAATTGCCCCAGCCCCAGCCCCAGCCCCAGCCCCAGCCCCAGCCCCAGCCCCAGGCTAACATGAACTGTGAATGTAAGTCCTTTCCCCATAAAACCTGGCCTGATCAGAAGCAGCACTGCCCAGGACTTCCCCAGATGAATGTGCTGAAAGAGGCCCAGGAGTGGGGGAGGTCTGGGGACCAAAACCCCCACATCTGCTCAGCTTCTGTAAAGCAGATGCCTGGATACCACTCAGCAGCATCTCTTTGGGTGGGTGAGCTTTCTCCGCACCCCAGCAGTAAGAATGAACCCCAGTGAGCACAATGCCTGCCCCTGGCTAAGGTGACTGACTCACAGAGGGACACCCTCGCTCCCTCACTCCCTCTCAGAGACAATGAAACCATGATGTGACTCTTGCCTCTGGAAAAGAGACTTCTGCTCTGCCTCTCTGGAGTTCAGCTCTGGGGGAAACATAGGACGGGCCATAGGGCAGATCTACTGGCCCTCTGAGAATTCTCCAGACAGCTCTCTGTCCACAGGGGTTGGGTCACTTTACATTCCCACCAGCAGTGCAGGAGTGTTCTCTCACTGCACTGCCCCCCTCGCCCAGAACACAACCTCTCCAGCATTTTTTTTAGTTAGCCTATGACATTCTCACAGGGGTGCAGTGGTATCTCATTGTTGTCTTTATTTGAATTTCTCTTGACAATCAATGACTTGGAGCATTTTTTTCATGTGTCTGTTGGCCTTTTGGATCTCCTCTTTGGTGAATATTCTGTCCATATACTCTCTCCACTTTTGGGTGGGGTCTTTTGTTTTTGTTTTTGTTGCTGCTGAGTTTGGTGAGCACTTTATACAGTTTGGTATACCGATGTTTGTAGCAGCACAATTTGTAATAAAACCTGGAAGCAACCCAGGTGTTCAATAATGGACCAATGACTGAGCAAGTTGTGGTCTATATACACAATGGAATACTACTCAGCTATTAAGAATGATGAGGGGAGTCGGGAGATAGTGCCTCGGGTTAAGCATATGTGGTGCCAAATGCAAGGACCTGCTTAAAGATCCCGGTTCGAGCCCCGGCTCCCCACCTGCAGGGGAGTCACTTCATAAGCGGTGAAGCAGGTCTGCAGGTGTCTTTCTTTCTCCCTCTCTGTCTTCCCCTCTTCTCTCCATTTCTCTCTGTCCTATCTAACAACGACGACATCAATAACAAAACAATAATAACTACAACAATAAAAAACAAGGGCAACAAAAGGGAATAAATAAATACTTAAAACAGAGAATGATGAATTCACCTTCTTCACTTTCTCTTGAATGAAACTTGAAGGACTCATGTGAATTGAGATGAGCCAGAAAGAGAAGGGTGAATATGGGATGATCTCACTCACAGGCAGAACTTGAGAAATAAGACCAGAAAGGGAAACACAAAGCAGAAATTAGACTGGGTTTGGTATATTGCACCAAAGTAAAGGACTGGGGGGTGGGGGGGGTGATTCTAGTCCCGGTGCAGGATAATGAAGGAGGACCTAGGCTAGAGGAGAGATTGTTTTGCAAAATAGTAAAAATTTCTACACATATACCAAACAACTGGATTTACTGTAAAACATCACCCCCCCCCAATAAAAAATAAATAGGATGGGAGTTGCTGTGATCGTCTCTTGCCCTTGAGGAGAGAGAAACACTGTAAGAGAAAAGTGTCATCAGAGCATGGATGGATCAGTCACCTTTTAAGGTGGGGGGTGCTGGATCCAGCCATTCCTGAAGCCTGTTACCCTGAATTTCCAATAAGAGGCAATAACAATTGACAGTGATGTCTCTTGAGCATAGACCCGTCAGAGTCTGTTAGTATGTCTACAACAGCCCCGATCGCTACGTTTAGAAAGTGAAATGAATAGAAAGGAGTCAGTAACACCGAGCACATGAGCACATGGCAGAACTGCCACCTGTGGAGATGCTGTCATCCCAAGGTGACTGGGCAAAGCCCTTTCATCTCTTGTCACACCAGCCCAGTCTGGAGCCCACCCCCTGCCTTCTGCAGTGGTGCTGGCAGCCTATCCTGAGGGTGAGCCTGGCATCTGCACCTGCCAGGCTAGTTAGTCTGCATTTGGGCAAACAGGAGACAGGGTTTTGCAAATTCAAGGTGAAATAGTTAATTCCTCAAAGCTGCTCAGCCAGTAGTCACAGGAGTTAGCGTGCACTGACTCTTCCAGAACCGCATGTTTCAGCAATCCCACTCAGGCATTAATTCAAAGGACACACAAACACTAATTCAGAGGGACACATGCACCCCTATGTTCACAGCTGCCTGATTCACAACAGCCAAAGAGAGGAAGTGGCCCAGCATCAGGTGACTGGCTAAAGAAGTCATGGGACAGATACTCCATGGAATACTACTCGGCAACCAAAAAAGATGCCATACACTATGCCCTTGGAAATAAAATGGGTCAAACTGGAGGTGATGATGCTTAGTGAAGAGATAAAAAGTGTAAAAATAAAAAAATCAGTGAAGAGATGAAAGACAGAGCTACCAGATGGTATCACTCAGATGTGAAATCTAGAGATCTGCTACACGTGAACTTGTAAAAACAAACAAACAAGCAACACAAAACAGGATCAAGCAAACTATCTCTAAGACTGTGAGAACTATTGGTGCCTATCTGGTGTCTTTGGGAGGTGGGAGGGTGAGGACACAGGACTCTGGGGGTGGGTTTGGTGCGGAGCTATGCTCTGTCACCTTACAGTCTTATAGCTCACTATTAATCACAAATTTAAAAATGGGAAATGAGAAGAATGAAAGTCAGACAGGTTTGGAGTGGGAGCATTAAAGTGGGTGAGCCCTGCTTCTCTAACTCAGCTCTTTACCCATCCCTGAGCCCCCCACCAGCTGAGTCAGGGGAGGCCTCGATCTCAGCATCCCTGCTCACCTGTCCTGGCCATTTTGTCCTGATTAGCCAAACACACATAGAACATGAATGCTGCCCTGCTCTTCCTCCCCCAGGAAGAGGGTCCCCCTGACTGTGTGGGAATTCTCCCGTTGGTTCACCCACGTGTAGCACCAGTGTAGAAAGGACAGAAAGATACAGGGGAGGTGCTAAGCCCCCGGCAATTATCACCTCCGGGAAGGGGGGAGGGAATGCACATGTGGGGTCACAAGGAGCAGCAGAGGGGATGTATTTTTGACTCTGAATCCAGATGAACTCCACATTTCCACTGCATCCCTGTGTCTGGGTTCAGGGTGTGAGTCGCTGCAGAAAAGGAAGGGCCAGGGTGCCGACCCTCCCCAACGGGGAGTCCATCCGTGAGTCAGCTGGGGCTGGGCTGAGGCTGGGTGGGGACACAACATGCTTACCGTGGACAAGTATGATTTTTAAAGACAATTGTATTTGGGACTGGGTGGTGGCTCATCTGATTGAGCCCACATGTTACTTACTGTGTGCAAGGCCCGGGTTCAAGCCCCCACCAGCAGTGGGGAAAGGCTTCACAAGCAGTGAAGTTGGGCTGCAGGTGTCTTTCTCTCTCCCTGTCTCCCCTTTCCCTCCCCAATTTCTCTTTGTCTGATCAAATAAAATAGAATTTTTAATCGTATTCATTTTATATATAGAGAAAGAGAAGCCATAGCACCACTCAGGTACGTTCAGTGTCAGGAAATGAACCCAGAGCCTCTGGCATGTGAGACCTTTGCCCTACAAGCTGAGCTGCCTCTGCCACTGGACAGCATGGCATTTACATTGCTTTGCACTGAAGTCACCTTCCCTGCTCTCCTCTGAAGAGAGAATGACAAGTGACCCCCCCCCCAAGCCTCAGTCCCAGAATGGACACACATGTTTTGGTAAGGACATTTTACCAATTCAGAGCTTTGGGGGGGAGGAGGAAAAGAAAAAAGGGGGAGATTGGTGGTAGCAAAATGGGTTAAGCATATGTGGCACAAAGCGCAAGGACCGGCATAAGGATCCCAGTTTGGGCCCCCAGCTCCCCACCTGCAGAGGGGCCACATCACAGGTGGTGAAGCAGGTCTGCAGGTGTCTGTCTTTCTCTCCCCTCTCTGCCTTCCCCTCTTCTCTCCATTTCTCTCTGTCCTATCCAACAACAATAACAAGAACAACAGCTATAACAATAATAACAAGGGCAAAAAAATGGGGAAAAAATATGGTCTTTAGGAGCAATGGACTTGTAGTGCAGGCACCGAGCCCCCAACAATAACCCTGGAGGAAAAAAAGAAAAAAAAAGACTGAACTATAGAAGGAAGTGGACTCCAGAATTTAGAATGATCTAGGATCCCGTGAATGCTTCTGGAAGAACTGATATGCCGGGGCGGGGGAGGGGGGGGAGGTGAGGGGAGATGGACAACCGTCCCTTAATTCCTTTGACTGAGAAGGTACAGCTAACTGGTCTACCTACAACCTCTCCCCCAACCCTTCTCATCGATTCTCTACAGTGGCCAAGATGGTGGCTCTTTTCTAATCCTTGCAATTGCTGCTGTAAATTTTGGACTCCCTGAATGTATTGACTGGAGTCAGTTCTCTCAATAGTCCTATTGTGTTTGGCCTTACTGTTATTTCCACTTTACAGATGAGAAAGCAGGTTTGTGCAGGTAACCTGGCCAAGGAAAGCAGGTAATTTGTGGTAAAACTGGAATTGTGAACAAGGTTCTTCCCCCTCCCCTCTTTCTCTCTCTCTCTCCCTCCCATCTTCCCTCCCTCCTCTTAAGTTGCTTGGTCTGTCAGGTGACTGGGGTGTGAGGTGAGATGTGGTGAGATGTGGTGAGAGTATAAAATGCACCCTGGGTGTTGAAGGCTAAGTAGAGAGAAGAGGAGGATGTAAAATGCTGCCACTGTTCTGTTTCTAACATCGACTTCATGATGAAAAGTGAACACTATAGACATCTTGGATAACACGGATCTGTTTCCTCTTCATTTTTCTAATGGGTCTGTTAGAAGATTTAGCATTGCAGTCGAGGCTCATATTTTCTTTCGTTTCTTCCTTTATTTGAAGCATGTATTTATTTCTTACAAGAGAGCAGGACCGGAGCACCAGTCAGCTCCAGCTTATGTAGTGCTAGGGCTTTGGGCAGCCAAGTCCTGTGCATTAGCTTGAAGCATTCTCTCTAGCCTCTACTTAAAAAAAGATGATATGGGGAGTCAGACGGTAGCGCAGCAGGTTAAGCGCATGTGGCGCAAAGTGCAAGGAGTGGCGTAAGGATCCCGGTTCGAGCCCCCAGTTCCCCACCTGCAGGGGAGTCGCTTCACAGGCGGTGAAGCAGGTCTTCAGGTGTCTTCTATCTTTCTCTCCCCCTCTCTGTCTTCCCCTCCTCTCTCCATGTCTCTCTGTCCTATCCAACAAAGACAACAACAATAATAACTACAACAATAAAAAAAAAAAGGGCAACAAAAGCGAATAAATAAAATGAATATTTTTAAAAGATATGACATTGGTTTACAATTTAGTAAAATTTAAGGGGTATAACTTCACACATCTGTGTTTCTGAGACTTGTCTTAGCCACCACCAAAGCTCTAGTGTCACCAGCACTATTCAATGGACATCCTTCTAAGCCAAGGAGATGGTAAATGATGACACACAGGACTTGCCAGCAAGAGATCCCTTGTGACCCAGGAGGTGGCACAGGGTGCCATGTCCCATTCCTGGCATTATGTGTTCCAGTGTGATATTCTGGTTCTCTCTCCTTCTCTCAAGAGAGCAAGGCCACGGGAGTCGGGCAGTAGCGCAGCAGGTTAAGCGCAGGTAGTGCAAAGCGCAAGGACTGGTGTAAGGATCCCGGTTCGAGTCCCCAGCACCCCACCTGCAGGGGAGTCGCTTCACAAACGGTGAAGCAGGTCTGCAGGTGTCTATCTTTCTCTCCCCCTCTCTGTCTCCCCTCCTGTCTTCATTTCTCTCTGTCCTATCCAACAATGATGACAACAACAATAACTACAACAATAAAACAACAAGGGCAACAAAACGGAATAAGTAAATAAATAAATTTATTTTTTAAAAAATAAGAAAAAAAAAAAAAGCAAGACCAAGAGCCTACAGCACCAGAGCTCCCTGCCAGCACTGTGGGAGCTGAGGGCTTGAACCTGGGTCTTGTACATGCCAAAGCAGGTGTCTTCTTCCCAGGTGAGCGCTCTCACCTGCTCAGCTACTTACATTAATCCCAGGACTCAGGGAGTCAGGTTCAGTTACTCTCTGTATTGGCCCTGTCTGAGAAAGGACAGTGACAGTTTGACATTGATGACTGAGTTTTTTTTTTTTTTTTAGAAAAGACTTGCTTTAATTATTTTTTCCTTCAATCCTTGCACTTCGCACCACGTGCACTTAACCTCCTGTGCTACTGCCCGACTCCCCTGCTTTAATTATTTTTTAAATGAGACAGAGAGAAGTCATTTCATTTATAAGCAGTGCCAGGGATCAAACCTGGACCTCAAGGCTTATAAGACATGCATTCTGCCCACTGAACCCACTCTCTGACTGCTTGGAATCTTTGTTCTATGCCCCCCCCACACACACACCCAAATAAGTTGTATGAGTGTGGACAAGCCCTGTGACTCAGTTTCCCAACCTGCAGAGCCTCAGCCCCAACAGGCTGATTCTCACTGCACGCCCCTGCCCCTGTTCATCTGTCTTACTTCCCCGCCCGTGGAGACAAAGTGGTTTCTGAGGCCTAGACGCGGGCTGCTGGCAGAGCACATGCGCTTGTAATAAAAGAACTGGACTCACACACAGAGGAAATGAGATTCCCAAGAAGTGCCCCCACTTATGAAGGGGCAGGAGAAGGAGAGAGCCTACGCTCTGCTGAGGTTTGCAGCCTGGGAACACGACCCAGGTATCCGATACCCCGGGAGCCGGAGCGGGCGTCCTCTGCCTCTCACACATATGGAAGCCATTAGCGAGGGTCGTGGGGAGCAGCACACGCGCTCAGGGGCACCTCCATTTGTTTCTGGGGAAGGAGGAAATTGATGCTCACGGCAGGCCAACCTAAGGTGGGATCAGGGGAGAAGCTCCACAGAGGAAAGAGGCAGAGACTGGGGGGGGGGTGGGGGGAGAGTCAGGGAGCTCAGGGGGCCTTTCCTTTCTTTGTACATGTGCATATGTGTCTTGTAGTGTGTGTGGTGTGTGCTTTGTGTGTGTACTGAGTATGTGGTGTGTGTGTGTGTGTGTGTGTGTGTGTGTGTGTATGTGTGTGTAATGAATGACTGGGTTGTGTGTGGTCTATGATGTATGGTGTCTTGTGTGTTGTGTGTGTGTTATGAGTGTTGTGTGAGTGCTGTAGGGGTCTGTGTGTGTGGTTTATAGTGTGTAGGTAGTATGAATGTTGCATTCTGTGTAGTGTGTGTGTGTGTGTGTGTGTGTGTGTGTGTGGTATGTGATGAGTATGTATGGTATGTGTGCTGAACATGTGTGCTGACCGGTGTGTGTACATGGTATGTGTACTCTATGTGTGTGGTGTGGTGCTTGTGAAATGTGAGGTTGGTGTGTGTGTGTGTGTATGTGTGTGTGTATGTGTTGGTGTGTGTGTGTGTGATGTACATGCATTCCAGGGGTGGGCTGTGGGGAGGACACAGCCACTGGTCCTGACCTTTATCCTCTTAATAAAACTCTTCTCAGGGGATTTGAGCAACATGCCCTAGAAATTAAGGTGTCGTGACTTCTAAAGCCTAATGTCACCACCCATTTGGTGAGTGACCTTTAGCAAATTTCTTACCCTCCGTGGACCTCAGTTTCCCTCGATGCCCCCTGAATGGAGCACAGGGAAAAGAGGTACAGGTTGCTGCCCACAAGTGGGAGGGGGACTGAGTCTCCCTGTGTCCTTCCGCAGGGCCTGGCTTGTCCTGAAACCTACCCCATCACCTGCAGAGGAAGAGGCGGTCCCACCACCCTCCCCTCGCTGGCCATGGGCCCGGGACTGTGCTGGATTTGGGATGAAGACAAGGCTGTATAATTCTTGAGAATTTGTAGGGAATCATTTTTTCACATAAAGGCCGCAGATTGAATTTCATGCTGGTGTTGTCCAGAAGGGCCAAAGACATGGAAACAAACCACACAGTAAAGGAAAGAACACACACAGTGGCCATTTGTATACCTGGATTCTGGTTACTCAGCTCAAGCTGGCTTGGGGGGAGAGGGTGAATGGGGGGCAAAGCTCAGGGGTAGAGTACATGCCTTGCAAGTGTGAGGCTCTGGGTTCAAAACCTGTCAACCACAAAAATAAAATAAAATAATAAGCAAACCAAGATAAAATAAAATGCAAGAGTTTTGTGGATTTGCTGGGAAGGGAAAATTTTTGCATGTATAAAAGCAGCAAGCAGGACTCAGAGCCATAAATATCATCAGCATTGACATGAGTAATTACATATACACTCTGAGATGTCCATGGCCCAACTATGGCCTACTGGCAATATTCAGGTAGTGGCTGCCTGTTTTCAACAGCAGAAGAGCCCCGGAGCTAAGAACGACTTTTTGTGTGTGTCTGGTTGTTCTTTTTTCATCTTTTGTCCATCACCTGGGTTTTACTGCTTCGGGCCAACTTCTGAAGGTAGAGTGAGAAAGACAAAGGGAGAGAGGGAAAGACATCCCACCCCAGTGCTAAAGTTTCCCCTAGTGTGGTGGGGACCGGGCAGGAGTCTTGGCCACACGTGTGGCAAAGCAGGCGCCTTCCCACGTGAGCTCTCTTCCTGGCGTTTCTTTTCCACATGTTGAAATACTCAAGGAAAACAAACGTCCGAAGAGAGGTGGTGAGTTCATAGCACAAGGAAAATGAGGTGAAAGGCAAGTTTTGGCATTCAAAGTCGACTCTTGTTGGCACTCAGATGTGCTCTCCTGTCTTCATTTCCCCACGGTGGCTTTGGCACAGTGGGGACAGAGGTGAGCAGAGGAAGCAGAGCACAGAGAACACTCCTGTCAGGACCTTTCCAGAAAAAAATTTGCCAAGTCAGGCACTCAAAGACAGCTGGGAGGGGAATCATCCCTGTTAAGACTCTAGAGACTTCTTACACTGCTCTCCAAAATATCTTTCAATTTCCATGCTTCCCTCATAATAACTGTTTGATGACTAGTTTTTTTTATTGCCACCAAGGTTACTGCTGGGGCTCAGAGCCTGCATTACAAATCCACCACTTCCTGAAGCCATTTTTTTGTTCCCTTCTTTCTATTTTCATTGGATAGGACAGAGAGAAATTGAGAGAGGAGTGGGAGACAGAGATGGGAAAAGACAGGAACCTGAAGACCTATGTCACCACTCATAAAGCTTCTTCCCCCTCTAGCAGGTAGGGAGCTGGGGTTTGAACCTGGGTCCTTGCACATGGTGGTGTGTGTGCTCAGCTGGGTGCACCGCACCACTGCCTGGCCTTTATTTCGTGACATTTTGTGTTAATCAAAGCGTGCTTGGGGGTTTAAAATCCTGCAGGCAACACATGGAAGCCACAGAAATCAATGGGGCTTCAATAAAAATAAAGGGCAATAAAATAACCAGGTCTTGCCAGTCTCAACAATGTGTGTGTGTGTGTGGGGGGGGGGCTTTGACTGCCTTGCGCTTTGCCCACAGACAGACAAAAAGTTTTAGAGAATTCAATCACTTGAGTGGTAAAATCTTTGCTTTGCGGCAAGCATACTTCTGGAATTGCAGGGAGCAGTGGATGGTTCCCTGAATACCAAGAAAACCATCTCCCTCCTCTTCCTCCTCCTCCGCCTCTTCCTCTTCCTCTTCTTCCTCCTCTTTTTCCTCCTCTTCCTCCTCCTCTTCCTCCTCCTCCTCTTTGTCCTCCTCCTCCTCTTCTTCCTCTTCCTCCTCCTCTTCTTTCTCATCCTCTTCTAGCTCCTCCTCTTCCCCTTTTTCATCCTCCTCCTCTTTCTTTTCTTCCTCCCCCTCTTCCTGCTCCTCCTCTTCCTCTTGCTAATGTCCAACCACAGGCCTCTTGTTATTTAGCAAGTGCCAGGTATGGGCCTCCCCTCCAAGCTGTAGAAACATCTGTGTACCCAAGACTTCCCCCATGTTTCCCACGATGGCAAGAGCCAGGGTATTCTTTCTCCAGCATGGAGAGGCACCTTTTCAGGAATGTACACTGCTGTAGGGATATCACACTGAGTCTTGTTTTTTGTTTTTGTGCTGACTCCAGAGCCCAGGACACCCTCCCTTGTTCATCTAGGAAAACAGACACTGAGACCACAAAGCCAACTCCATCACATATACATGAGGCCCTGGAACCACAGTAAAATAAAATAAAATAAAATAAAATAAAATAAAATAAAATAAAATAATTATAATGAGGAAATAGTATGCAATGACATATTGAAACAGACACTTGGAAAAATAGAATTTCTGAGGGACCTACTGCAGCTCACTGTTTATTCACTATGTCACCTCTGTTCCCCTAGAGCTTGTAGAAATTGCTTCAAAAGGGGCCAGGCTGTAGCACACAGAGCTAAGCACACATAGTACAAAGTGCAAGGACCAGTGCAAAAATCCCGGTTCGAAGCCCTGGCTCTCCACCTGCAGGGGGGGTCGCTTCACAAGCAGTGAAGCAGGTCTCTATCTCTATCTCCCCTTCCTCTCTCAATTTCTCTCTGTCCTATCCTATTTTTTAAAATGGGGGGGGGGATGACCTCCAGGAGCAGTAGATTCATAGTGCAGGCACCTAGCCCCAGCGATAATCTTGGGAGAAAAAAAAAAGAAAAAGAAATTGCCTCAGAATGCTAACCCAAACCAACTTGAATGTTTGGGCATTTGAAAGGGGCTCAGTGAAATTTGGTACCTGAATGGAGGCAGGATGATTTTCCTGGGGAACAACAGCAGGTCCCCAGGCACCAGAGGAAGTGTTTGTGGTTTGCTGCAGGTGGACCCAGGGCTGTCTCTCCTGTGTCCAGAGGCATCGGGACTCCACAGGGACGTGCAGAGGCTAGAGCCTGGGCCCCACTTGGTGACATTCCCCAGATCTTTTCCCAGAGAGTCGAAGGATATTGGACTCGTGCTGGGGACGTAGCAGAGTTTCACGTTGTGAAAATTGGCCACTTTGGAAACCATTCAGTTCCACTTGGGGTAGTAAATCATTTCCCCATTTTATGAGGTATATGGAAAAATAATACTAAATTCTTTTCCCCTGAGGTCCTAGGAGAAATTGTGGCAGTGCGTGATTTGGTCTCTTATACTAGTTAATAGATATTCGAGGCTTTTGGAAAAAAAATTTAATATGTGAATAGAGACTTAAAGATATGATGGAAAATCCATGTTCCTGGATGTAGAGATCTTAGAATCAGGGTCCCTGCCACTTAAGTTCATGATCAGCATGAAATTTCTGTTTTGGGGTGGGGGGGGCTCTGTATGCAGGATGAGTGAGTAATGGCTGGGCAGGCATAAGATCAATCTTGAGGGAAGTTCACTGACTACATCAAGGGCTATTTTAGTGAATCACAGTCTCAAGGTGGTAGTGTTGAGGAGGCGGGATTCTTTTTTTTTAATTTTTTTATTTTATTTATTCCCTTTTGTTGCCCTTGTTGTTTTATTGTTGTAGTATTATTGTTGTTGTCATAATTGTTGGATAGGACAGAGAGAAATGGAGAGAGGAGGGGAAGACAGAGAGGAGGAGAGAAAGACAGACACCTGCAGACCTGCTTCACCGCCTGTGAAGTGACTCCCCTGCAGGTGGGGAGCCGGGGCTCGAACCGGGATCCTTATGCCTGTCCTTGTGCTTTGCGCCACCTGCACTTAACCCGCTGCACTACAGCCCGACTCCCGAGGAGGCGGGATTCTTATCAGCACTTCTCACTTTGCTCTAGTGATCAAAGAAGAATGGAAGCCATAGGGAGTCCCACAGAACCTGGGGTGGGATCCTATAGCTGACTCTGCATGTGCCCCAGAGAGAGTGATTTCAGGAAAGGACATTTGTTTCTGTGCTGAATTCGCTCCACCGAGTAGAATGGGGAAAAATAAGACAAGACATTGCTCTGCAAGTCATAGAATCGAAGCAAGGCTGGCATTATCTAAGATGAACCAGGTACCAAGGATGAGAAACATGACAGTTAAGGAGACCTGCTGTGGTGACCCAGCCAGTGGCAATTTAGGGAACAAACATATTGCCCTCGCCTCACTCACACTCGAATGAATTACTGATGAAACAATGACAGTACTAATGGAAGTCAGCAGGCAAAACACGGTGTGACAGTCACGAACCCGTGACTTCATTCAAGAACTCAGGACTTCAGTGGATCATCTCCATTTGAATAACCAAAGGGCCACAGTCCTGTCAGGCACTGAAAACAAGTGAGATTTCCTGACTATTTTGGCACATTTGAGAGGTGGGGAGGGTGGCGAATCTGAGACAGGAAATCAACAAGCTTGTAGATGAGCAGTCACAAAGGAACCAGCCCTCGTGAGAAATCAAGGGTCTGGTGATTGTCACGTCTCACTCACATCTTCCCGGGAGGCACAGGATCATGAATGTTTCAGTCTTTGGTGCCCACCACTTTCAGCCAGGTGTCACTTAAAAGCATTTTTCCTCTCCTCAAAACCTTGCTAATGACCTTCAAGCACGAGAGTGACAGAGCCCCACAGCACGGCACCAGGAAGTCCAACGGTCAGCAGACACCCCATAGTGTCACCTGGTGGGACCTCCTAACTGGGAAAGAGGACAGGAAAAGGATGAAGGGCGGGTAGGTCAATACCAGACTGTGGATAAACCAGGAGAATCATCCCGTCCACACGCCATTCTGGAGACTTCCAAGGAGAAGGGGGGCTCTGAGACAACGAGATGGTGTTGACCTCTCATTCTGAGCTGGACTGAGACAAAATTCTGAACCTGCCACGCAGTAGCTGTGGAAACTTGGACTTGCTTTCTGAATTTCTGGAAACTTTGTTTTCTTGTGAGCAACAAGTGAGAGAGT
The DNA here is from genome assembly GCF_950295315.1 of Erinaceus europaeus. Lineage (NCBI taxonomy): Eukaryota > Metazoa > Chordata > Mammalia > Eulipotyphla > Erinaceidae > Erinaceus > Erinaceus europaeus. Next base: position 10,294,887 of record NC_080167.1, on the reverse strand, counting down.
GATGGAAGGAAAGCCGCCCTAGAGAGGTCAGGGAGCAAAGGAGATGATCTGTTGGAACAGCACATAGTAGGTGCTGAATGAAGACTGTCAGGGCCTGCAGTGGGAGAGGAGGGGTAGCATGTGAGTGAAAAGGAGCCAACAGACATAGCCATTTCTCCCCAGCGATTCTGGACTTGCTTTGGGAAAGTACAGTATCCACTGGACAGTCTCACCTGGAGTCCCAAGTTACTCTGGACTCGTCTAAAAAGTGCTTGGAAAGGCACAATGGTGGCGCAGGAACTGTTTTGTACCTGTAAGCCCCTCTGGCCTTGAATACAGAGAGAGAGAGACAGAGAGATGACCTCTGTACAAGAAGGCTGTAAGCACTGCAGAAGGTGCAAGGTCAAAACTGGAGAGATCCAGATAGTGTTGGGATTCAGGTTCAAAGTCAAGGAGTGACTGAGGTGAAGACACACACAAAGTGAGTTCAGACGTTGGGTCACATCATCAGGGACTGGAGTTGTTTCCAGGTTTCCATATTTTATTTTTAATTTATTTGATAGAGACAGAGAAATTGAAAGGGAAGAGGAAGCGAAAGAGGGAGAGAGAAAGAAAGACACCCACAGACCTGCTTCACTGCTCATGAGTTTTGCAGGTGGGAACCAGGGGCCTGGCCCTCAGGTCCCTGTGCATGGTAACGTGTGCTCAGCCACATCTGTCACCACCCAGGCCCGTCTTCCCATATTTCTACATTTCTGTACCCTGGAGGCAGCCCAGCATGGCTCCAAAAAAGTTCCTCAGGCCTTTGTACTCAACACCCACTGTATCTTATTCCCATGTAAGAGATAAAAATCATCTCAGTTGTTGCTCAGGTGACGGAATTCCCCTGGCTTCTTATTGGTCAGAACATTATCACATGACCTCATCTAAGTTAGTCACTGAGAAGCAGGAAGGGACCTCCAGGACCCGCAGAGACCAGGAGTCTGGGAGCCATGGCCATGGAGTAAACAGCTGGCACAAAGTTGTCCCCCTGAAACAAGGGACTTGGGTAGTAAGAGTGGTGAGGAACTATATACCTACTATCTTGCAATCTTGTAAATCACTAATTAAAAAAAAAAAGCAGGCCAGAAGATTCAGAAAGACATTGAAACCCTGCTTCCCTGAAAGAATGGGCAGTATAGCCATGGAGCAGAGTGCCGAGGGCACCTGCTGACTTTATCTCATGGGCCCCCCTTCCTGTTCTTCACTGTTTGCTGAAAGCTTGGTTAGCAGACTAAGCCTTTCCAGACCCTTCCTTGTTGAATCTTGTCATTGACATAATGAGGTAGGTGCCATTTTTAACCTCATTTGCTGATGAGGAAACTTTCTGAAAAGTGACACCATCCCTAAGGTCACACAGGTATAGACAGAGTGGTTGACTCAAGGCTCTTGACATTGACAGGTTCTAGGGTTGTGCTGTCCCAATGGAGAAGTCATTAGCCTCATGTGATGGTGGTTTTTTATTATTATTATTTAAATCCTTTTATTGGGGAGATTAATGGCTTACAGTACAGTTGTTGATGCATGGGGACAATTTTTCATCTCTGCCATGAAAGGTGTCCACAAAACTATTTTCCCACTCCTAACTTAGGTCCTTTTTCACCATCATGTACCAATACCCCAAGGCCCTCCCACAAAGCCATTTCTTTCTTTCCCAGAGTCCTTTGCTTTGATGCCATACACCCAACCCAGTTCAAGGTTGACTTTGCGTTTTCCCCTTTCTCCTCCTCCTCCTCCTCTTCTCCTTCTCCTTCTCCTTCTTCTCCTTCTCCTTCTCCTTCTCCTCCTTCTTCTCCTTCTCCTTCTCCCCTTCTCCTTCTCCTCCTTCTTCTCCTTCTCCTTCTCCTCCTTCTTCTCCTTCTCCTTCTCCCCTTCTCCTTCTCCTTCTCCTTCTCCTTCTTCTTCTTCTCCTTCTCCTTCTCTTCCTTCTTCTCCTTCTCCTTCTCCTTCTCCTCCTTCTCCTTCTCCTTCTCCTTCTTCTTCTCCTTCTTTTCCTTCTCCTTCTTCTCCTTCTTCTTCTTTTTAATATGTTCATCCTATATTCATCCTTCTCTTCCTGGCTTCCCTCACTTAATTTGATTCCTATGCCAGAGACTATGTGAGGTGAGTAACTGGGATTTTGAACTGCTGAACATTAAAATCCAACTATCTAGGTGCTTGTGGTAACTTCCCAAGCTGAGGCTACCCCACCAGAAAAGGGTGACTACAAAACCTCGCCACCATCCCAGCAAGCACTGTTGTAGAATCCAAGATTGGCATCCTTCTAGCAAAGCCATCTTCCCTCTCGCCCCCCTGCCCCCATGGACAGACAGTCTTCGAGGAGGTGTCCAAAGTCACCCCATCAAAGACGGGAAGATTCCCACCTCTTTCCACACCGCTTCCAAAAATCGAAAGGCAAGGCTCTTGATTCTTTGAGGAGAGATTAAAAGAAAAAAAAAAATCCAACCTACTAAAGGAAGGGAGAAACTAAAAGGCATTTCTGGTCTCCTGGGAGGGACCTGCAGGAGGAAGAACTAGAAAAGCAACAATACAGTAGTCGCCTTTGAACTTGCAGCCACTTAGACTTGCTCTGTGGTTGCCGGGTTCCTCCACACCCCCTGAAGATCATCTTCTGCCAGCCACTTGCTCCCCGGGGCCTCCCTGTTCTCACCCAGGCTGCCAATCCGCAGGGAACATGTCTCCGGACTCATGACAAGAAGACATTGTGTTGGGCAAGAGGTGGCGGTGTGGCAGGAGGCGCAACACCCCATGAAAACATGAATTGACCGCGTTGCTCCGCCCTCGCAAAAATTCCTCAAGGTTCCAGAGCTCCTGAGTCAATCTGTGGTCTGGTTAATCTGACCTGCGGAGCCTGTGGAGGGAGGAGGAGTGCTCACGGATACTTCACACAGCACCTGAGCCCGCCTCCATCTCCCTCCATGCCAGACTGGGGGCCACCATGTTGCAGTGGACTACCCTGAAAAAGAGGGGAGGGTGGATCAGGGGGAAATATGAACCTGGAGCCAGACGGCGGAGCACCTGGCCGAGCACATATGGCACAGTGCACAAGGACCCAGGTTTGAGCCCCAAGTCCCCACCTGCAGGGGCAAAGCTTCACAAGAGGTGAAGCAGGGCTGCAGGTGTCTTTGTCTCTCTCCCTCTCTCCCCTCCCCTTTCAATTACTGGCTGTCTCTATCCAACAAATAAATAAAAATAATTTTTAAAAGTTTTAAAAAAAGAAATACGAGCCTAAGAGACCTCTCTCCTTCATCATTTCTTAAACCTCCGACAAAGGAAGTGACGACTCGAGAATCACATCTCTCTTAAAAAGGGGTTCAAATGCCAACTCCACAGGACTTCCAAGGATGGTTACTAAGTGCTGTGAGAGGAGGAAGACCTCAAACCAATGCGGGTTCCCTCTCCCCTCCCACTGCAGGGGTTTGTTTTTATATCTGGGGAGCACTGGGCACTGCAGATTTAGAAAGGTTTCTAGGGGGCCGGGCGGTAGAACAGAGGGTTAAGCACAAGCCCAGGACTTCCCACCTGCAGGGGGTCACTTCACAGGCGGTGAAGCAGGTCTGAAGGTGTCTAACTTTCTCTCCCCCTCTCTGTCTTCCCCTCCTCTCTTAATTTCTTTCTGTCCTATCCAACAACAACAGCAGCAATAACAATAATAACAACAACAAGGGCAACAAAAATGGAAGAAAATGGCCTCCAGGAGCAGTGGATTTGTACTGCAAGCACCGAGCCCCAGCAATAATCGTAGAGGCAAAAAAAAAAAAAAAAAGAAAGAAAGAAAAGAAAAGAGATAAAAAAAGAAAGAAAAGAAAGAGAAAGAAAGAAAGAAAGAAAGAAAGAAAGAAAGAGAAGAAAGAGAAAGGAAGGAAGGGAGGAAGGGAGGGAGGAAAGTTTCTGGACAGAGAGCCAAGAATCTAAGAATCCCCAGTCCTGGGGCTGGAGAAACAGCATAATGGTGATGCAAGAGACAGTCATGCTGAGGCTCCGAGGACCCAGGTTCAATCCCCAGTACTACCAACAGCCAGAGCTGAGTAGCACCATCTAGCCATCTATGTTCTCAGTGTACCTCTCCATTATTATTATTATTATTATTTATATATATTTTTTTTACAAAAGACAGAATCCTGACAATGACCCTTTCCCACAGGGTAAGCCAGAGAGCAGGCTGCCAGACACAGGAAAAGCAAAACAGCCGTGTGTGGTGAGCTGAAGTTCCAGAGCCAAGTCCCCAGGCAGGGCCAGCGAGTCACCGGGGCCGGACCACACCACCTGGGAGACCTCCCCGCCAAGGCTGCTGCTGTCTAAACAGCCTCCGGCCAAAGCCAACCTCAGATCCAGAGCTCCTTCACCCCGATTGCTTCAGCAGCAAGCTGACACCAACCATTTAGGGTGGGGAAGCAGCTTAGAGAAAAGGCTGTAGCACCGAGGTGTTACCTAAGCAGAGAGCCATAAAATAAAGAGTCAAAGACAGACAGACAGATATGAGGTCACAGTACCCTGCCCTAGAAGTTCCAGTGCTATAAAATAAAATGAAACTTAAGCAATGGTTGCAAAGATCACTCTTGGCACCCCCAGTTGCTGCTGGTGCTCGGGGCTAGGGAAGCAGTGCTTGGCCATCCATTTCCATGGGTTGCAAGCAGGTGGCAGGAGTCACGGAACTAGAGTTAGAAGACTCCAGCTGGATGTCACTTCCAGGCTGGCATTATCATCATCGTCATCATCATCATCAATAGTGATTTAATATCAATTTAAAAAATTGAAAGATAATAAGGGTATAACTCTGCACCATTCCCACCACCAGAGTTCTCTGTTCCCATTCCTTCCACTGGAAACTGCAGGAGTTCTCTCAAAGTTGGATTCTGTAACTATCTATATCTATGTATATACATTTCCCCCATTTTTTTTTTAACAGTCTTGCCTTCACTTCCTTTCTAGTTCATCACTACAACTATTATACTTCCAACTGTCTTTCCTTTCCCCCCCCCTTTCTCTCTCAGGTAAGCGAAGTCGTCCTGGGTTCCCAAAGTCACCAAGGCAGCAGGTGGTTGAAGGACAGGTCCCCTGGAGGATGTTAATCAGCAGGTCCAGAGTGGTTCCCGGCTCCTGGGAATCAGCATTCTGCAAGACAAGGCTCTTAACATTGATGACTTTTCTGTGTCTTTGTCTGGGTGGATCTTGGGGTGCTCAATCATTTCTCAGGCTGTTTCTTCCCTAGGTCCAGTGCCCCAGTTATCTCTCTCTCCCTCCCTCTCTCTCTCTCTCTTTTTAAATATATTTTATTTATTTTGTTTTTGCCTCCAGGGGCTCGGTGCCAGCAGTACAAATACACTGCTTCTGGTGACCATTTTCTTCCTCGTGTTATTGGATAGGACAGAGATAAATTGAGAGAGGAGGGGGGGAAACAGAGAGGGACAGAGAGAGACACTATAGATCTGCTTTACCTCCGCTCTGCAGGTGGGGAGCCCAGACCCTTACATGGATCCCTGTGCTTCAGACTATATGCACTTAACCAGGTGTGCTACTGCCCAGTCCCCATATTTTATTTATTTTACTGAAAGAGATACAGAGGAAGATACAGAGAGAAAGAAAGAGAGAGGGAGGGAGACCACAGCATTGCTCAGCTTTGGCTTATGGCGGGGGTGGGGGTTGAAACTGGGACCTCGGAGCCTCAAGCATGGAAGTGATTTGTAGAACCAGGATGGTATATCCCCAGTGTCCCCCAGCCCCAACTTCCTCTTAGGCAATCCATCCCCTCCAGCCCATCTGACATGGTGGTGACAGCTGGTGGCCACACAGACTTCGCCTTTGGACTGTGTGTGTGTGAGGTCTATGAGGTAGGCAACATAAGCCTGTCTGAAAGTGGTCATGGTGGGAGATTCTGGGGAGAACTTATCATGGAAAAAGATGCATCTTCAGGAACCAGGCAGGGGTGCGCCTGGCTGCAGTGCTGCCGGTGTCTCTCTTGTCCCCTCTCCCACCCCTACTATTTCTCTCTGAAAGGAGGAGGGGGAGGAATCTGTGTCTTCAAAATTCAAATGTCTCAGAGGGCAGGCAGTAGTACACCCGGTTAAGTGCACATAGGACTAAGCACAAGGATCTGCATGAGGGACCTGGGTTCAAGCTAGCTCCCCACCCGCAGGGAGAAATGCTTCACAAGTGACGGAGTAAGTCTCCCTCTCTGTCTCCCCCTCCTCTCTCAGTTTCTGTTTTAGCCAATTAAAAAAAAAAAGTGGAAAAAGATGATCACAAGAGCAGTGGGTTTGTAGTGCCAGCACCCAAGCCCCAGAGATAACCCTGGGGGATGACGGGAACCAGAACGCAAATGTCAGCCAATGGATCACAGCATCTCAGGCTGAAAGTGTGGATTGATGGGCACACTCAGAAAGAAAATACACCCAGGGCGTGGAGTGCTGTGAACACACACAGAAGCCCTGGGGGTAAGAAGTCCCTCCCTGCAGGCGCTGCTCTGCATTTCTCCAGAAAGGCCGTGACTCTAGCTCCTCCCTGCAGGCGCTGCTCTGCATTTCTCCAGAGAGGCCGTGACTCTAGCTCTTCTCCTTGGGAAGAGGCTCAAAGGCAAAAAATCAACATGCAAAGATCTCTTTCCAATCTGGAGTCTCCTTGGAGTCATCCATCCGGTCCTTTGACCCTGAGACCCGCTCTCTTTCACCTCCACCTCCACCTCCCCACTCCATTTCCCCCTCCTCCCTCAACATCCTTGCTTCTCCTCCTGCACTGGACATGGACTAAGTGTCTTTTTTTTTTTTTCGGGGGGAGGCATGAAAATGGCTGCACTTTGGTCAACTAAAAGCAGCATCAAGGATGGCTGCTGACAGAGGAGCCTCAACCCATCAGGAGGGGGAATGTCGAGAAAAACTTCTAGGGAGTTGGGCGGTAGCAGCGGGTTAAGCGAAAGTGGCGTAAGGATCCTGGTTTGAGCCCGGCTCCCCACCTGCAGGGGAGTCGTTTCACAAGCGGTGAAGCAGGTCTGCAGGTGTCTGTCTTTCTCTCCCCCTCTCTGTCTTCCCCTCCTCTCTCTATTTCACTCTGTTCTGTCCAACAATGATGACACCACCACCAACAATAATAACTACAATTAAAAAGGGGGCAACAAAAGGGAAAATAAATAATAATTTTTAATTGAAAGAAAGAAAGAAAGAGAGAGAGAAAGAAAGGAAGGAGGAAAGAAAGAAAGAAAGAAAGAAAGAAAGAAAGAAAGAAAGAAAGAAAAAGAAAAAACGTCTAGAGTGTTCTCCACGGTCCACTCCATTCAACTGTATTAGAGATGTGGCAGGTGTCACCTGCCAGTCAGGACGACAGCAAGAAGGTACGTGAACACACGCTTTGGATTAAAATTCAACATCTGAGATGGGAAGGAGAGGAGAGTCACTGAACATGAGCCTGACTGCCTGGCCCAGTCAGCAGCAGCCAGGGAGGGTCACATGACAACAACATGGCTGCTGTCACTTAAGTGGTGCTTGAGAAGGAATTCTCAGAATTGGAGACACATGGGTGGGGCGATCACTGTAAACCTGGCGGTTGCAACATTTAGTCTGCTTTTATTTTACAAATGCTTATGCACACGTTTTATAACCTTTGAGGCAGATGCTATTGTTTTCAGTCCGTCTATGGATAAGCGAATGGGAGAACACAGATAGAAAGTAAAATTTCGGGGGGCAGGGGTGTCAGGCAGTAGCACAGTGGGTTAGGTGCACATGGTGCTAAGCACAAGGACAGGCATAAGGATCCCGGTTCGAGACCCTGGCTCTCCACCTGCAGGGGGTTGCTTCACATAGGGTGAAAGAAAGCTTATCTTTCTCTCCTGCCGCCCCCCCCCCGATTTCTCTCTGCCCTATCCAACAACGACAACAGCAATAACAATAACAACAATAACAACAAAAACAACCATAAACAACAAGGTCAACAAAAGGGAAAAAATAGCCTCCAGGAGCAGTGGATTCATAGTGCAGGCAGTCACCAAGACCCAGCAATAACCCTGGAGGCAAGAAAAAAAAAAGTAAAATTTTCCACACAGCTGGTAAATGGCAAGATGTATGTTTGAACCCACCCACTGTGACTCCAGGATTCCTGCTTTTTTTTTAAGTATTATGTTCTCCCATCTCTCAGGGTTAAGCGGTGAGAAACAATAGTCTTAACACCCAGTTCATGAAACTCTCTAACCCTAAAAGGTCAAGGAGCACTCAACAACCCTAAAAAGTTGTGTCTCTCAATGTAGGGAGAGACAGCTCAGTGGTTAAGCATAAAATGTCAAGCCCAAGGCCGCAGGTTCCATGGCAGAACTTGGCAGGGGTCTGTGTTTGTTATTCCCCTCCCTCCCACACCTTCTCTCCCTCATCTTCTGCTTTCTCATAAAATAACTAAATAGAATATATTTCAAGTGCAGGGAACCCTGAGTAAATTACAAGATTGCTATGAGTCAGACCCATGCCATCTCTTCCCATCTCCCTGACTTACTTTATTTTTATTTTATTTTTTTTACTTTTTGCCTCCAGGGTCATTGCTGGGATTTGGTGTTGGCACTATGAGTCTACTGTTCTTGGTGGCCATTTTTTTCCATTTTATTGGATTGGACTGAGAGAAATTGAGAGGGGAGGGAAAGAGACAGAAAGGGAGAAAAAGATAGACATCTGCAGACCTGCTGCCAGTGAAGTGATGTCTCCACTGCAGGTGGGGAGCTGGGGGATCGAATCGAATCAGCATCCTTGTTCAGGTCCCTGCACTTTGTACTATGTACACTTAACTTGGTGAGCCACCACCAGCCCCCCAATTTTTTTAAAGAGATAGACTGAAAAAGATCACAGCACCAAAGCTTCCTTCAACATGGTGGGTGGCACACATGGCAAAGTAGCGCACTATCCAACATCTCCCTGACTCCCCAACTCATCCATGACTTCAGAGAACAGAAATCAAATTGGGCCCAAGGAAAATAGAACTCTCACTCTGCTCAACCATCTGCAAATCATCAGTAATGGTAGAATTCCAAAGACAAAGTACCATGGCCAACTACAAAGGAAAGAAAATACCCCCCCCAAAGCCATGGAGTTGAATGTTCATCTTCTACCAGGTGTCATGGAAGCCAATCCACAAAGTATGTTGGCATTAGTTCCTACATGTTCTCATTCCGGGGCCCTGTGCCTATTTGGGGGAACCCAGGGTCTGTTCTCGTTGAGGCAAACCAGTCTTCTCCGGGAGACTTACTCTAGCCCCATGGCTTCAATCAGTTACCAGATGTTAAGAATTCTCAAACCTTTATCCACCCCAGATCTCATTTCTGCTCTGAAGGAAATGAAAGAGCCAACTTCCCACTGGCCACCTCCACTGGACTCACCACAGGCCCTCCAAACACAGCATGAACCAAACCAACCTCCTCATCCCCTGGACCAAACTCATCATTTCTCACTTGTTCTTAACCTTCAGGGGAAGAACTAACCATCCAAGTTGGAACCTTAAGATTCTTCTTTAACTGCCACCCCTCTTCTTCCTCCTCACTTAGTCTTCTCTCATTCAGCAAGACCTGCCTATTGGATTCCTAAATATCCCTAGAATTCCTCCATGTCACATCATCCTCTCCACTCCTTCCCAACTTGAGTCCACCATCTTGTTTCCTATAATTGACTAGACATGGTCATCGAACAACCATAGTCTTCCCAAGATGCATCTTCCGAAAATGCAAATTTGGTCATATTCTAGCTGTCCTTCCATCTCTTCAAAGTTTCCCTATGGCTCAGAATAAATTTTCAAATCTTTTTTTTTTTCTTTTCTTTTTTTGTTTTTTGCCTCCAGAGTTGTCACTGAGATTGGGTGCCAGCACTAGGAATCCACTGCTCCTGGTGGCCATTTTTTTTTTCCATTTTATTGGATAGGACAGAGAGAAATTGAGAGGGGTGGGGGAGATGAGAGAGAAAAAGGAAGATAAGGCACTTGCAGTCCTGTTTCACCGCTTATGAAGCACCCCCCTCTGCAGTTGGGGCCATGAAACTGGATCCTTGCGTGGTATTACATACATTAAACCAGGTGCACCACTGCCCGATCCCCCAAATTTCAAATCTTAATCGTAGATCCAGCGACTTAACTGTAATGAGCAAAATATGGCAAATGTTGTGGATGCCACCCCCAAGCTCAGGTGACCAATAAAATTGTTCTTTTTCTCCCTCACAATCTCTCTCCCTCTCTCTTTCCTAGCTGCCACAATGCAAGTAACTCTAAGGAAAGACTCAAGTGGCAAGAAATAAATATCTCCAGCCAACAGTTGGTTAGGATCTCAGAAAAAGCCACATCAGGTTCCTAACCCAGAAAAACTGACATCATAGAAGCTTCTTGCTCAGAACCATTATCTTTTAGAAAAATTTCTTTTACAACCAATGATGACTAGTAACATTTTATACATGATAATTTTTGAGCAATTACACAAGCAGTTCCCAACCCCTGGATGGCTCCTCTCCTCCCAATGCCAACTCTAGTTTATGCCCAGGTGAGAGGACACCAACTCCAGGAAGCCTTCTCTGACTTCCCTTGCTAGTGCACTGCTTGGAACAAAACGTAAGTTCTTACAAGGCAGGCACTATGGTTGCTGTGATTGATTTTCGATGCCCTGTTATTCACAAAGGACTTGCGATAGCAAAGCAGGTGTAAATATTTTCCTGAAGCCTTGCTTTTCATTCACACAGTGAAAATATTGACCTCCAAACCTGCAGTTTCCACTGAGTTTTAACATCCCAGGAGTTATCTATCTCCCAGTCACCGTAAGAGGCATTTTACACGTAGGAATAATAACAAGAACTTGAATGGGTTTCATCAACAACCAAGAACCCACAGCTCAAAGCTGACCTTCGAACTCTCAACCTAGAACTAGACCTAACTGCCTCTAAAGGAGGTTACCAGTGAGCACACACCCTAATTACTAAACAATTTTGCTTAAAACAATACAGATTGCTCCTGCTCCCATGACTGATGGCTTCCTTTCCCCATCCAGGCATCTTGGTAAGCAAATCAACTGCAGGATGAAATTCTTAAGTCTCTAAGGGGGAAAGATGGCAGAATCAAGGAAATAAAGTAAAATTGAATTAAATCAAGTCCGGAAAAGAGGAAAGTCATGGAGAAGGGGAAAAAAACAGTAAATAGTAAAGCATTTGGGAAGAAATTAGTGTTGATGCTTTCAGAAACATATCAGTGAGCTTATAAATTGCAAGGGGAAAAAATCGGACATAATAAGCAAAATAAGTTCATAATGAAAAAAAGACTATTTATAACAGGTTTCTTTTCAGACCAATATATCAAAAATGAGATCCCAGGCTGTGCTTTATGTCTGTAAGTAGCCCTAAGATAATTGGTTTGATTTTCTTTCTTTTTTTTTTAACTTTATCAGGATCCTATTCACCATGTATAACATTTCTAAAACCACAAAGTTCTGAATTAAATACAATTCAGTGAGGAGGGGGGAAAAATCACAATAGTACCAGTTTCAGAGTCTTTGCTGTGGAGAAAATACTTTCTGGTCAGTGACTTTTGCCCCATTGGTAACTCAGTGCCTATAGCTCACAGACACAACTGCCTCAGCTGAGCATCACTCCCCTGGAGAGAAGGTGCTGGAATCTATGTGAAAAGTGCCAACCATGAGCCACAGGGCACAGCCAACCTGCAAGCCTGCATATTCATGCCTCACTATATGTCTGACTAGTTTCTAGTATTTGAATACTGGCAAGTGGAACATTCAATTTAAGATGTCTAGCATCGGGCTCTATAGACTCCTAGGACAAGGAAGGGGTGGGGGTGGAGGAGGGGCTCAGGGTTCTCCTGAATCTAGGGCACGGTGGACTCCATGTCACCAGCCTTTCCGTCACCCTGTTTCTCCAGTACCCAGCCTGTCTCTGGCATTTAGAGAATTTCTTCTGGCCCTATTGAGCAAGGGTTTTGTATCCCAGTGATAAATCAAAAATGGCTACTGGACCAGAGAGCTAGCTCGGGGGGGGGGTGGGGTGGTGGAGTGCTCGTCTTGCCATAGATGCAGCCCAGATTCAAACCCTGCCACCACACTGGAGGTGCTATGGCACTTCGGAAGGCTTTAGTGCTGTGGTCTGTGAGTGTGCGTATGTGTGTCTGTCTGTCTAAATAAGAAAGAAAAAAATGGTGGGGGCTAGGCGGTAGCACAGCAGGTTAAGCGCAGCACATAGTAAGAAGTGCAAGGACCGCCTCAAGGATCCCGCTTTGAGCCCCCAGCTCCCCATCTGCAGGGGGAGTCGCTTCACAGGCAGTGAAGCAGGTCAGCAGGTGTCTATCTTTCTCTCCTCCTCTGTCTTCCCCCTTCCTTCTCAACTTCTCTCTGTCCTATCATAAAAATAAAATAAAACAGCAACAAGAGCAGTGGATTCATAGTGCAGGTACCGAGCCCTAGCAAAAGCCCTGGGGGACAAAAAAGAAGAAAAAAAAAAAGGTGCAGAGCATGAAAAGCAACAACTACAACAACAGAAAGATGGCTGCCATTCCCTCAGGTGACCTTCAGGATAGGGGGCTTCTGGCAAGAACTCATCCAAGTGCTCTCTCATCTTCTGTTCTCTTCCTAACCTCTCCGTCACAGCACCTCTGCTACACTTCGCCATTTTCCCCCCTCCCGTCGGAGGCCAAACTCTCATTCCAGTCAGTTGTTACCGTCCTGAAATACCCAGTCTGCTCTGCCATCCACTTGCTGGCTTTCAACAGCAGCACCTTGTGAGGTCCCTAAATCCAACTGCCCTAAACAGGAATCCACCCACTGGGCTGATCACCTCTTCCAGCCAAACCAACTCTTTCTGACTCACAGGGCCAAGGGGTCCTGGCCCAGATGGCAAAAGGCCATGATGTGATATCACATGTGACTGCCCTAGGACATCAGGGAGTGGGGGTGAAACACACTCCCTTTAGGCCAGGAGTCTTGTCATGGATATGCTACGTCCGCCCCACGCAAGGTCCTCAGTCTCAGCGCCCTGCCTCTCTGCTCCCATCAGAGGAGGGGTGAGCTGCCTAGGCCAGGCTTCCAGGGGGCAGCATTACACACAGAGAGATGAGCCCTGCACTTGGCCGCCGGGCCCTGGGCATGGAAGCAGTTAGCCTCTATAATGCATTAGTAATGCTCCTTTGCTTGTTTCCTCTCCGTGCTGGTTGGCCTTTCAGAACAGTGTGAACTCACTGTCCACCAGTAATTGGGCGGCTTCTTAGCCATTCGGGGGGGTTCACACCCACTGCCTCTCGCGACCCAGATAAACCACTGCACCTCTCTGAAGTGGCCATAACAAATTTGCCTTTATTGGCCCGAATTTGGAAACTCCTTGTGCTGTTTGCCAATGAGCCAGAACAAAGAGACTCTCTGTTTGCTCTGGCTCCTCCCAGCCCAGGGAGAGTTAGGAGCAGAGGGAAGATTCTCAGACTTCAATTCAGCCAGCACAAACAAGACCATTCTGGAAGCCTGAGTGCCTGCTGGTTCTGCACCAGGGACCTGGCTTCCCACCCAGCTCGCAGCCATGGAAGTGCTGCATGATCTTGGGAGAACTACTCTACCTTTCTGAATATTACTGTTATTATTATTAATTTAAGTCTTTATTTATTATTGGATAGGGGCAGAGAGAATTTGAGAGGGGAGGGAGAGGTGGAGAGGGAAAGAAACTGACAGCCGTCCTGCTTCACCACCCTTGAAACTTTTCCCCTGCAGGTAGGGACCAGGGCTTGAACCTGAGTCCTTATGCAATGTCACGTGTGAACTTAACCAGGTGTGCCACCACCTGGTCCCCTGAACCTTATTTATTATATACAGACAATGGCGCGTCCTTGGCTTGCTGCAAAGTGAAGCTTGTAGGTAACCCACGGGATTTGAAAGAAGTATAGGACACTTGGTTTGTTTATTTGCTGGCTTTTTTTTTTTTCATTCTCTCTCCTCCCAAATCTCACCTAAATAGAGCCAGTATTTCTGGAGATCCAGCATGTGTTGAACTTTATAAGAAAAATAAAGGGGGCCAGGTGGTGATGCACCTGGTTAAGCACGCTTGCTGCAGTGTGCAAGGCCCTAGGTTCAAGCCCCTGGTCCCCACCTGCAAGGGGAAAGCTTCACAAGTGGTGAAGCAGGGCTGCAGGTGTCTCTGTCTTTCTCTCTCCCTATCTCCTCCTCCTCTCTCAATTTCTCTGTCTCTATGCAATAGTAAATAAATAAGTAAATAAATAAATAAATAAATACAAAAAGGAAGGAAGGAAGGAAGGAAGGAAGGAAGGAAGGAAGGAAGGAAAGAAGGAAGCAAAGCATCTTAACATTTAACTTGGGCTCAAGGTTCTGTACTGGCTGGGATGACTTCAGCCCTCTGAAGCTTTTGTTCCAGAAGGGCCAATGGCAATGGAATGTGTTGACTAGAATGGGGATCCCATGCCTGTTATTTGAACCTCTGCATTCCCTGTCCCAGGCCAGAATCTTGATGGTACTTACGATTGATTCAAACTGGGTGAGGACCTCAAAGGGCAGAGAGGATGAGACACATGTTACCAATGGAGGGAGCAGAGGGAAAAATATCACAGATGTTCCCAGCAAGGTAAAGGAAGACTAGAGGCCAGGGCCCTCTTGAGCTGAGAATTTGGATATCTGGGAAAAGGCTTAGACATGGACCACCTGTGGAGCCAGGCCGTGGCACACCTGGTTAAACATACGTGTTAACATATGCAAAGGGCAGAGTTCAATCCTTCAGTCCCCATGTATGGGGGCAGGGAGAAGCTTCACAAGTGGTGAAGCAATTCTAGAGGTGTCTCTATCTCTATCTATCTATCTTGTCCTGACCTCTCAATTTCTTTTCTTTTCTTTTCTTTTTTTTTTTTTTTTTTTTTGCCTCCAGAGTTATCACTAGGGTTTGGTGCCTGCACTATGAATCCACTGCTCCTGGAGGCCACTTTTTCCTATTTTTATTGCCCTTGTTGTTGTAGTTGTTGTTGATGTTGTTATTGTTGGACAGGACAGAGAGAAATGGAGAGAAGAGGGGAAGACAAAGAGGAGGAGAAAAAGACAGACACCGGCAGACCTGCTTCACCACTTGTGAAGTGAACCCCCTGCAGTGGGGAGCCAGGATCCTTATGCTGGTCCTTGCACTTAGCACCATGTGCACTTAACCCACTGAGCTACTGCCTGCTCTCCCCCTCAATTTCTTTCTGTGCTACCCAATAATATTTTTAAGAGAATAAATGGTTACTAGGAACCATGGAGTCATACAGGTACTAGTGAAAACCCTGATAGCAACTTATTTAAAATGAAAGAAAGAAAGAGCAACAACCCATTTCAGAAGCAGATAAAACTATCAGAGGTTCCAACATGAAGACCCCAAATCTCATCTCCTAGGTTCTTACCTTTAGGTTCCTGATTATTTAACAAATTGTTCTGCTTTAGATCTCAATGCTTTTCAGCCACCAAGTGCTACCATGATGTCAACCTGACAACCCAGGGCAGACAACCTCACCAATGTGTCCTGGAGCCCCACCTACCCAGAGCCCCGCCCCACTAGGGAAAGAGAGAGACAGGCTGCGAGTATGAATTGACTTGCCAACACCCATGTTCAGCATAGAAGCAATTATAGAAGCCAGACCTTCCACCTTCTGCACCCCATAAAGATTTTTGGTCCATACTCCCAGAGGGATAAATAATAAGGAACTTCCAAAGAAAGGTATGGGAAAGGATATGGAACTCTGGTCGTGGGAATTGTACCCCTCTTATCCCACAATCTTTTCAATAATTATTAAATCACTAATAATATATATATATATATTAAGAAAACATAATTTCTAGAAGAAGAAGAGAACTATCAGAGACTTCCCAAGATGTACACAAAGAATTCAGAGACTTCGGAGTCGGGTGGTAGCGCAGCGGGTTAAGCACATGTGGCAGGAAGCACAAGGACCAGCTTAAGGATCCTGGTTCCAGCCCCCGGCTCCCCACCTGCAAGGGAGTCACTTCACAGGTGGTGAAGCAGGTCTGCAGGTGTCTGTCTTTCTCTCCCCCTCTCTATCTTCCCCTCCTCTCTCCACTTCTCTCTGTCCTATCCAACAATGATGACATCAATAACTACAACAATAAAAACAATAAGGGCAATAAAAGGGAGTAAATAAATATTTTTTAAAAAAAGAATTCAAAGACTGAAATAAGGGAGTTGGGCTGTAGCTCAGCGGGTTAAGTGCAGGTGGCACAAAGCACAAGGACCGGCATAAGGATCCCGGTTCGAGCCCTGGCTCCCCACCTGCAGGGGAGTCGCTTCACAGGCGGTGAAGCAGGTCTGCAGGTGTCTGTCTTTCTCTCCCCCTCTCTGTCTTCCCCTCCTCTCTCCATTTCTCTCTGTCCTACCCAACAATGACGACATCAATAACTACAACAATAAAAGAACAAGGGCAACAAAAGGGAATAAATAAATAAATAAATATAAAATAAAAAAAGAAATAAAGACTGAAATAAAAGAAGAGACTCAAGAGATCTCCAAGTCTAGGAGAGAAAGATGAGATAAACACTGGTGATTCAGAACACATATAAAATATTTCTTCTAGGAAAAAAAAAATCACTGTGATCCTTTTGGAGACCTTTCCCACGGAAATTCTCTCTCTCAGTCATTCACACCTTAGCAGGAACAATGACATACAAGTGCTGTAGAGAGCTCCCAGGGCAAACTCCTCTGGAGGAGACAAAGCCATCTGTCATTCCATTCCATTCCATTCCATTCCATTCCATTCCATTCCATTCCATTCCATTCCATTCCTACCTCTGCCAAGACACAGGGCTCTGCAGCAACCATTGGTGGCCAGCTCAGGCTGCCTCTCACACCTCCACTCTCCTCTCCTTTCTTTACAGCCTGCAGGGCTCTCCCTGGAGACTCAGCTTAAGGGACCAGGAGAGAGAATCCATGTGAGCTGTGCATCCAGTCCAAGGAAGCTGAAACAGAGGAGGAAGTGTCGCTGTTAATAAAACAGGGTTTTGATGCACACCTGATTCATTTTTAAAATATTTATTTATTGGATAGAGACAGCCAGAAGAGAAGAGGAGAAGAAGAAGACAGAGAGGCCCAGCAGTAGTATACCCGGTTAAGTACACAGATCACCAAGCGCAAGGATCCAGGTTTGAGCCCCAGCTCCCCACCTGCAGTGGGTCCATCTGCTTCATGAGCAGTGAACCAAGTCTGCAGGTGTCTCTCTCTTTCTCTCCCTCTCTCAATCTCTCTTCCCTCTATCAATTTCTCTCTGTCTTATATAATAAGATAAATTGGGGGGAGGTGGGGGGATGGATGCCTGGAGCAGTGGATTTGTAGTGCTGGCACCGAGCCCCAGAGATAACCCTGGTGGCAAAAAAAAAAAAAAAAAAAAGAAAGAAAGAAGTAGAGAAAGAGAGAAAGAGGCTGACCTGCAGCACAGCTTCACTGCTCCTGAAGCTTCACCCCTGCAGGTGGGGACCAGGGTTTTGAAGGCTGGTCCTTGCGCACTGGGATTTGTGTGTTCTACCAGGTATGCCATCACCTAGCCCCATGTGATTCGTGTTTACCCATGGTATCTGACTTAGATTTGATGGGTCTGCCTGGGATAACACAGGAGTGTGTTTCACCACTTATATCAGCGTGGAATCCGGTCCTAAAAAGCAAGCAGTCACCAAAAAAAGAAAAAGAAAAAAAAAAGGAAAAAGAAAAAAGAACTTCTTCTACATTTTGTTTGCGTGCAAGATGAATATGGGGGGTCTTGAGATGAAATAGTTGGGTTTTTTTGTCCCCCACACCCACCACCCCACTTCCTTGTAAGTATCCCAATTAGGGCTGTGAGAATGAATGAGCAGGAGGCCAAGTGGGGCAGCCTGGGCAGTGGCACAGGGGTAGAATTCTGGACTAAGAAGCAATGGGGACCGGGGGTGGGGTGGGGTGGGGTGGAGACAGGCAATGATGCACTCAGTTAAGCACACATATCATCATGCACAAGGTCCCAGGTTCAAGTCCCTGCTCCCCACCTGCAAAGGGAACACTTCACAAGCAATGAAGCAGGTCTACAGGCCTCCCTCCCATCTCCCTCTCCCTTCTCAATTTCTCATTGTCCTGTCAAATAAAAATAAAGTTGAAAGAAAAAAAATGGCCACCAGGAGCAGTAGATTCATAGTGCTGGCACCAAGCCCCAAGGACAACCCTAGTGACAGCAAAAAAAAAAAAAAAATCCTGGCATCCTATATGCCAGGGTGGCACCCTAGTTTGTTTTCACTTGCTCTCTCTTTGCCTATCTCCTGTGAAATATATGACATCAATCTTTAAAATAATAAATAAAAAAGTAGAAGGAAGTTGACCTCTGATAGTCGTCTAAGGGCTAGTCAGGAGCAGAGTGAGATGATAAAAGCTTTACCTAGAGGCAGAGGACCGGGGCACTGGTAGGAAACTTAGAGGAGGGAGGAGGACGGAACAGAAATGGAAAAATCTGGGGAGCGATGCTTGAGAGACCTTCACCCCTCTCCCTCTCTCTCCCTCTCCCACTCCTTCTCTCCCCCTCTCTCCCTCCTTTCCACCCTCCCTGTTCTTAAATGAATGAGTCTTAAAAATAAATAAAAATAGGGGCCAGGTGGTGGCACACCTGGCTGAGCCCACACTCTACTGTGAAAGGACCCTGGTTCAAGCCATCTCCTCCCCTGCTCCCCACCTGCAGGGGGGGGGGGACTTTGTTTGTTTACTATTAGATAAAGACAGAGAAATTGAGAGGGGAGAGGGAGACAGACATAAGGGTACCTGCCCAGTTTTCCCCAGGAAACTTTAGGAGCAGTGTTATCAATGTTACAGTGCTCACCATCTTTCCCTCTCCCTCTCCCTCTCCCTCTCCCTCTCCCTCTCCCTCTCCCTCTCCCCTCGCCCTCTCCCTCTCCCCTCTCAATATTGCTCTGTCTCTATCCAAAAATAAACATGTTTTAAATAAAGAATAAAATCCATAAAGAGCTGGGTGCAAGTCCTCTGCTTTTCCTAGCCCTGGGATCTGTACAGCTGAAGTTTTGTCATCTGTCAAGTGGGGGGCGGGAGAGCCATCTTGGTTTCCTTGTTGCCAAGTGGAATCCCTGCCCAGCCCGGGCTGGAGTCAGGTGCCCACCCAGCAGTGGTCTTAGCCGGCCTGGCACCCACCCTCGTTAGGCAACAGCAGAGGGACAAAGTCACAGATGAGAAGACTGACACACACCCCCACCCCCCACCCCCCCGCCCACCAGCATCTGCCAAGGACAGGGGCAGAAAGCTCTCATTCCCCGGTCTCCCAGCTGCTGTCATCTCCCATGCCTGACGCCCAGATATCCTGGCTGGGGCGCGGAGGCACCTGTGCCACCCACTCAATCCTGTCTGGGGTCTCAGTCGACAGCCTTCAGCACCAGAGCTTCCTCCCTCCTCCTCCTTCTCCTCTGGCTATTTGTGGCTTTTGTGCTGGTACAAGGGGCCAAGGAGCTGAAGCTGTGTTTTTCCCGTCACACATTCTCCTCTGGAACAATGGGAGTCAGGATGTGCAGCCCATCAGTCCCCCTGATTGCCTGTCAGTCCTCCTGGGACCCTGGGACAGTGAACCCTGCCCTGGCCTCGGCCCTCCATTAATAACCAGGCTTGTGGGACAGTGAACTAGCCGGTTCCTCCATCTCCCTGCTGATTCTCACAGATGCCATCGTTCAGTCACTCAACAAACACTTAGGACAGCCCAGTGGGTGAGTGTGCGCCCTGGAGCTCCAGCTCTGATCTTGGCTCCACTGCTCACTCACCAGCTGCCTGGCCAAGGGTCAAGTTCATGACCTCCTGTCCCCGAGTCCACGTCAGAGTTAGCAACACACTCAAGGCAGTGTTCTTGTAACCACTTAGAACCAGGCCCGGACCAGTAACTTCTCAATAAATAAATGTTACTTATCCTCAAACACACTCTTAACAACAACAACATTGCAGCCAGGGGAATAGCTCAGCTCCTGGAGTACAGGACTTGCATGCCTTGAGGGTTCAGGCTCAATTTCTGACACCACACGTGCCAGAGGGGTTCTCTGACCTTTCTCTCTCTCTCTCTTTCTCTCTCTCTTTCTCTCTCTCTCTCTCTCTTATATGATCTATGTAATAAAATAAATCTCGTAAAGGCCATTTTATTACTATAGTTAATATATATGATCAAATAATACATGACATGCATTATATGGTACAAATTACATGATATATCTCATTATATGATCATATCATTGTATGATTGCATTACATGATAATATAAAGTCATATATTATATGGTTACATGATATATTAATATACCCTACAGATTTCAAAGGTAAATTTTTCCCACTAGATACTTATTTCTGGGCCATTCTGAAAACAACACCTGGGAAGATAAACCTCTCACAGGGGAATGAATATTATGGTTCAGAGTCTGGGATAAACATAAGAATGCTCTCTTTTTAAATTATTTATGAGAGAGAAAAAGAGAGAGGACAGAGCACTGCTCAGCTTTTGCATATATGGTACCAGGGATCTGGCCAGAGACCTCAGACTTGGCAGTCAACAGCTATCTCTTGCTGCTAGTCTCAGGCACCCCGGG
The DNA here is from genome assembly GCF_950295315.1 of Erinaceus europaeus. Lineage (NCBI taxonomy): Eukaryota > Metazoa > Chordata > Mammalia > Eulipotyphla > Erinaceidae > Erinaceus > Erinaceus europaeus. Next base: position 10,274,310 of record NC_080167.1, on the reverse strand, counting down.
GCAGCTGTGTGGGTGCCCTGTGTCAAGACCCAGCATTGAGAAGGGGCCCCTGAGGTCCCTGTCTTCTGGTCTAAGTACTCATGGGGTCAGCCTCCCCCAGAAATATCCAGATAGGATTTTTTTCCCTAGTCCAGAGCAGGCTTTTCTTCACATGGGACACTCAGGCACACAGAGAGAGCTTAGGTCATTCAGAAGAAGTTGTCACTGTCACTTGAACAAGGCAGAGTACCCAGACGGAGGCACAAGCTCCATGAAGGACCTTGCCATGGGAGAAAACTGCTTTATGGCAGGGCAGCTTCTCGAAGCCACAAGTCATCATTGGCCACCCTTCCTCTTGCCTTCACAGCCCAGGCTGCCGTGTTCTGTTCCTCGGCACCAGATATGAACCCCAGGCCACTACAGGAACTACAGGATCCACAGCTCAGAAATTCCCTATATGTGCTAGTAACTTTGGACTCTCTCTCCTCCTCATCTGCCTGATGGGAGCCATCTCGCTTGTCTCGTCTAAGAACATCCCAGAGGGCTAGAGAATGTTCCGGCTGTGCCCTGAGAACCCACTGGTGCTGGGTCAGGGAGAGAACTCAGCACCAGCACACAGGACTGACCTGCCTACAGTCCCAGATGCCCCAGATTCAGTCCCTCACAGCCAGCGCACACCTAAACACTACTTTCTTCTCTCTCCCCACCCCCATCCATTTCTCAATCACTAGACAAATTTTTTTAAAATAATTTATTTGGGAGGGGGGCAGTGGTAGTGCAGCAGTTAAGTGCACATGGCACGAAGCACAAGGACTGGCGTAAGGATCCTGGTTCGAGCCCCCCAGTTCCCCGCTTGCAGGGGAGTCACTTCACAGGCGGTGAAGCAGGTCTGCTGGTGTCTATATTTCTCTCTCCCTCTCTGCCTTCCTCTCCTCTCTCCATTTCTCTCTGTCCTATCCAACAACAACGACAGCAATGACAACAACGAAACAACAAGGGCAACAAAAGGGAAAATAATAGCCTCCAGGAGCAGTGGATTAATGGTGCAGGCACCGAGCCCCAGTGACAACCCTGGAGGAAAAAAATAATAATAATAATTTTAAAATACTTTATTTTTTGAATAAATGTTCATTTATCATTTTTTAAAGAAATGTTATCTTTATTTATTGCATAGAGACAGCCAGGAATTGAGAGGGAAGGTGGTGATAGAGAGGGAGAAAGACGGAGAGACACCTACAACTCTGCTTCACCACTCGCAAAGCTCTCCCCCACTGCAGGTGGGGACCAGGGCTTGAACCTGGATTCTTACACACTGTGACATGTGCGCTCAACCAGGTGCATCACCACCTAGCCCCTATATTTTTATTTACTTATTACTGGATAGAGACAGAGAGAATTTGAGAGGGGAGGGGAGAAAGGGAGGGAAAGAGACAGATAGATACCTGTAGTCCTGCTTCACCACTTGTGAAGTTTTCCCCCTGCAGGGGGGTACCAGGGACTTGAACCTGGGTCCTTGTGAACTGTGATGTACGCACTTAACCAGATGCACCACTTCCTGGCCCCAAGAAATCTTTTTATTTTTATTTTATTTATTATTATTTTTTTTAATGAGAACTGATCCTTTCTCAGCAAGGCTACAGAAAATGAGACTCTGGACATTTGGACTGGGAGTTAGTCTCTCTCTCTCTCTCTCTCTTTCTCTCTCTCTCCCTCTCTCTTCCTCCTCCCTCCCTCTGCAGAAACACCAGCTTGGACAGCAATGAATGTGGATGGACCAGTGAAATTCCTTCCGAGGGCTGAATCCTCAGTTTCCAAGCCCTCCCAGCTCCTCCCTACACCCCAAATGAAGCCTCTGGCACCTCACCTGCCTCCAAAGACATCACCCCCATGTGTGGCTTGGTTAAGAGAATCTCCTGCCCCTTCTGTCTGTGTGAACAATTATCCCCTTCCATGTCAGAGCAAGGTGGGAAGAGAAAAGAAAAACAGGAGAAGGTCATAAGGAAGGCAGGATGGAAGGCAGGAAGAAAGGCAGGCAGCCTGGCTCTTCCTATCCCCTGAACCATTCCCCTACAACCAGGGCTGGGGAGCTGGCTCCAAAGACCAGCTTCCTCTGAAGATCAGTCTCCTCCTCTGACAAATGAGCATAAAGATAATGTCTCCTAGGCCAGAGACACACAGTGGTTCATGCGACAGATTTTCTCACACCTGAGGCTCTGGAGTCCCAAATTCAATCCTGGTGCCACCTTAAGCTACAACTGAACAGTGGTCAAAAGAAGAAAAATTATAAGAAGAAATCATTTCAAATGATTTTAAAAGGAAAATATTCTGGGAACCGGGCAGTAACACACTGGGTTGAGTGCATATAGTGTAAAACTCAAGGATCCTGGTTCGAGCCCCCGGCTCCCCACCTGCAGGGAGGTCACTTCACAAGCGGTGAGCACATCTGCAGGTGCCTGTCTTTCTCTCCCCCTCTCTGTCTTCCCCTCCTCTCTCAATTTCCTTCTGTCCTACCCAGCAACAACAACAACAACAATGGAAAAAGATGAGTGCCAGGAGCAATGGATTCCTAGTGCAGGCACCGAGTCCTAGCCATAACCCTGGAGGCAAAAAAAAAAAAAAAAAAAAGGAAAATACTCTATAAGTGTTATCATCATCCTTCAAACAAGAAGCAAGAGGAGAAGGAGAAGGAGGAGTGATTTCACTGTTCCAGGATACTTTTACATTCAGATAGAGAGATGCCACAACATGGTGTGGGGCTGTGAAGCCAGGCTGCACTCATGGTGATGAAGGCGCCTTTCCTGGGAACTCTCTCTCTCTCTCTCTCTCTCTCTCTCTGACTTTCCCTTAAATTGTTAATCTTATAGTTTACATCCAGTCACTTTGTTTCTTAAATATTGTATTTATCTACTAATGATAGAAACAGAGAGAAAGGTATGACAATAGGATGGATAGGTGGATGACAGATAGATAGATAGACAGGCAGATAGATAGAGACAGACAGACACACATACACACTAGAACACTGCTCAGCTCTGATTTATTGGTGGTGCTGGGGATTGAACTTGGGACCTCAGAGCCTCAGGCATGAAAATCTTCTTTGTAAAACTGTTATGCCATTTCCTCAGTCCCTTTAAGTCAATTTTTAATGGAATCTGAAACATCCTTACTCATGGCTAACTCAGAGAGAAAGCCCGAGGCAGAGGGAGAAAGGGAAAGACACCAGCACACCAATCAACCGAACTCCACTGCAGTGGGGGCCAGTCTCGAACCTGGGTCCTGTGCGGGAGGCCTCAAGTGCACCACTGGCCCTAAATGGACTTCTTATGCTCCTCTCCAAACTCTGCAACTCTCTTCTGGGAAGCCTGGCTCCTGGGTAATGCAGTACACAAACAGGTGGGCACACACAGATGGACATACACAGGAGCACGCACATCTGCACACACACACACACACATGTGCACACGCTCGCCTTCCACGGTGCACTAGACCAGGTCCCTGGGATCCCCCCAACACACACACACACACACAAGCTCCAGAGTTCAGCTCAGTTTTCAGGTACTTTACTTTGCAAGCCAATCCGTAAACACGGACATTACTGAAGACCAAGTCACAAACACTGGCACTTAAAAACTAAGGGAAGGGGCTCTCAAGGCTCACAGTGTCCTGATTCCACCTAGTCTCTCTCTCCCTGAGGTTGTTTTCAAGGCAGCGCCCCTGAGGGATGCACTGCCAGATGGCAGGTGACTGACTGTACCACCCCAAACCACAACGCACATCTCTCCTCCCCATCTTGACAGCTGGTGACATGGGCAGCTTAAAGTCACCCTGGAAACTGATAAAGGCTCTTCTTCCCCCAGACAGCTGAGTGTTAAGCCTTGCCACATTTCTGCATGATTCCTACACACACACAGAGTGTAAAGCGCAATATAAATATATTCCCCCTCAATATACACAAAATGAGACAGCTATACATCATCTAGGAAGTGTGTGAGTGTGTGTGTGTTTATGTGTGTAGAAATAATTTGCAGCTGTTTCTTTTCATGTGTATTAAGGGTATATATTTAAGTTTATATGTATTTACATATATACATAGTCATATATACATATACATGTCTACACACACACACACACACACACACACACACACACACACACTTTGCTGGGTTTCCTAAGAGATCCTGTGAGCCACCAGTGAGGACTGGTACCTTTTAACCCACTAACCCTGAGGAATCCCCTTAGGGAAACTGAAGCCACCCCCCCCCCCAGGAGGTGAGTGGCCTGGGAGTCCATGTGCCCCCACAGTTCAAGGTCCCCATAGTTCTCTGGTTCCACACTGCCTCCCCCTGTAGGCCCCGCCAGGCACCACTGAGAAAGCTAGAATTCAAGGGGGGAGTGGGGGCAGCCCTAATGAGGGAGGGCAGGAGTGGGGGCAGCTGAAGGGCCTAACAGGGTCATTAGCAATTCACATAATTAATTAGACAGCAGGGGGACCAGGGCGGCTGGCTAGCCATTGATAAGAATGGCAGGGGGCCTATTCCCCAGGGGGCCCTTTGGGGTTACCACAAGCAGAGCTCAGTGGCCCCCCTCCCTTGCCAACAAGCCCCCACCCCAAACCTGCTTAAATATTTGATGCCAAATTAAAGCCTCACTCTGACTTTATGAGCCGCCACTGAGAGGGAGAGGCGTCTGCAGCCCAGGCGCCCACCACCCCCTCCATCTCCCAAGAAGCCCCCCAGCCCCCCGACCCCGAGCAGCCTCCTCCTCCATCAAGCCCTGTGCATTAAGGCAATTAGCACCAGCCCACTGGCGCCAATTAGCAGCCGATAGTGTCTCTGTTCTGCAGAGGGGGCGGCGGGCGCCGGTGTCTCCAGCCGCCTTCACACTCAATTACATTAAGTGGAGGCTCCGAGCTGCGGTAGGTGGACAGTTGCTGGAGTAATTGTGTCTTCTCTCTGCTGCAGGTGATCTGCTCCTGGCTCCCAGACTGACTCCTGGCCTTGTCCACTTTCATCAATATGCACTTCCTCAACAGGCAGGGTGGGGTGGGGGGCCTGCCTGTTCCTGGATCTCAATCAGGACATGGGCCATTCATGCAGTCTATCATTCATTCATTCATTCATTCATTCATTCATTCATTCATTCAACAGATAACCACACCATGTACCTGCTGTGCTTAGTTAGAAGCCACCACTGCTATATCCTTGGCAGCGCTCAGTGTCAAATGAAAACACAGAATCCCATTGATCCAAAATTATTCAGGGGCCAGGGAGACAGCGTCATAGTTCTGCAAAAGCCTTTCATGCCTGTGTTTCTCATTTAAAGAAAATGAAATAATAATACTTTTTAAAAATTATTCAGGACCTGCCAGCTGGCTCACTTGGAAAGGTTCCTACTTTGCCATACCTGGGAGCCAGGTTCCAGCCCCTGAGCCTCCAAGACACTGAGGGAAGCTTCCATGCTATATGGTCTTTGTCTCTCTCTTTCTCTCTGAAAATATCAGCCCCAAGCAGTGAAGTCCAGGTAACTAACAAAAATAAAAAGCAAAAAAGCAGACTTCAAAATAATAGTAAGAGGTTTAAATTAAGTCTCGGTCAGTTGGAACACAAGGCCTTAGCGTTCATGCACAACAGCTGTGGATTTTTTTTTTTCCTTTTTTTTATTTGATAGTACAGAAACAAAATGAGAGGGGAGGGGGAGATAGAGAGGGAGAGAGACAAAGAGATGCCTACAGACCTGTTTCACTTTCACCACTTGCAAAGCTTTTACCCTGCAGGTGGGGACCAGAGGCTTCAACTAGGGGCCTTGTTACCTTGTGCTTAGCCCCACCCCCAGGCCCTGTTTTTTTTTTTTTTCTTCGTTGCCACCAGGGTTATCCTTGGGGCTCAGTGCCTGCACTACAACTCTACCACTCCTGGCAGCCACGTTTTTTCCTCTTTTTTTTTTGTCCCCTTTTTTCATAGAGACAGAGAAATTGAGAGGGGTGGGGGTAGACAGCATAATTTTTACATAATTTTTTTTTACAAAGAGACTCTCATTCCTGAAGCTCAAAAATCCCATGTTCAATCTCCCACACCAGTATAAACCAGAGTTGAGCAGTGCTGAGGAAGGAAGGAAGGAAGGAAGGAAGGAAGGAAGGAAGGAAGGAAGGAAGGAAGGAAAGAAGGAAGGGAGGGAGGGAGGGAGGGAGGGAGGGAGGGAGGGAGGGAGGTGGAAGGAGAAGAGGAGGCAGAGAGGAAGAAAGAGACACCTGCAGACCTGCTTCACCATTCTTGGAAAAAGAGAGAGAAAGAGAAAGGGAGGGAGAGAGAGAGGGAGAGGGAGAAAGAAAGGGAGAGGGAGAGGGAGAGGGAGAGACTGAGCCTGAGACTGCGCCTGAGCCTGAGACTGAGCCTGAGCCTGAGCCTGAGCCTGAGCCTGAGCCTGAGCCTGAGCCTGAGACTGAGACTGAGGAGACCAGAGCTTAGTTCTGACAATATGAAGGTGTCAGGAATTGAACCTCTTGGGCCTCAGGCATGCAAGACCTGTGCTCTGGAGCCCAGATATGTCTCTCACCTTTCCAGTGCAGCTCCAGGCTTAGAGACTCGCCCAGCCCAGGTTCCTTCCTGAGTGTGACATTTGCTGACACCTTGATTATTCAGCTCCTAGGAGGGGAAGGTCCAAGGGCCTTCAGAAGGAAGGTGAATGCCCTGTGAAATGACTGGGGATTACAGCCTTCTTTGCACAGGGTGGTGGGGGGGGGGGAGGGTTTGTATCTCTAAGTGCTTTCTGATGGCTTCAGAGCTAATCCCAGGTAGAGGCCAGAGGCCTCCAACCAAAGTCCTTGGCAAGCTGAAGCTGGAATCCTGAGAAGCTGGCCAGGCCGGGGCCTGGGAGGGCAGAAACCTGCCTGAAACAAGGCCTGCCTTTTGCTTACTCCAGCAGCTGCCCCTGTAGTCCCCCAAACGGCCACCAAGTCACCTGGGCTTGTGCCCCCCCCCCCCCCCCCGTGCACACCTGGCCAGGTAGAGAGATGAGAAGAAACTCCCCTGCCCTTGGGCAGTGTGCAGTCTGGCTGGGAGAAACTGAGGCACAGTGGGGAGAAGGGTTGTAGGGAACTTGTGGTTTGCCCACCATCTGGGATGAGCCCCTGGAGTTATTCATCCAGGACCCAATGGACATCACGGTTGGTCCCTGCATCACAGAATTGGCAGGCTGGAAGAGACAGCCTGGGAGAGGGGTCTGTGAAAATGAGGTGTCCAGTCCTGCTCACCCCACACTTCCAAATTTCATTCTCTCCTATGACCCCTGGACACACCTTTCATCCTTCCAAACCCCAGTCTCTCAAACTCTGACCTGCAGGACTGAACCCTTAGCTTCCAAGTCATTTGGAGAAAGAATAAAATAAGAGAGCCCATGGGAGACCCAGATAAATAGACAGAGACAACACACACATAGATGCTGTTAGCTATATCACAACATGTCACATGGGCACGCCACTAAACTTCGCGTGAACCACACCTCTGAATGAAGGCAGTCCAGCCACCTTTCAGGGGAAGAACTTGAACTTGCCCCATTCCCACCCCCTTTTTGTTTTCTATTGTTTCTAATCCAGGCCCTCCTCCCACTGGGATCAAGTTTTCAATCTCACTGTGGCCAGAGAGTGAGAGAGAGACACACAGAGAGTAGAGCCATCATTCACCATTCTATCACTCACACAACTGCCTTGGTGTCACATATGGTGCCTTCCTATGATGCCAGGGCTTGAGCCCTGGGTACAGTAAGGCACACACCATTCCAGGGGGAAGTGGGGGCTCAAACCTGGGCCCTTGTGCACTGTAACATGTATGCTCAACCAGGTGCACCACCACCTGGCCCCCTAAATAGATAAGATTTCGGACTCTTGAGCAAGAGGTCCTGAGTTCAATTCCTGGCAACACATGTGCCAGAATGATGCTCTGGTCCTTTTTCTCCCTCTCCCTCTCCTTCTCCCTCTCCCTCTCCCTTCCCTCTTGAGCCCCCTGATTCATTTTACAAATGAGAAAGAATGATTTTGTAAGATCAGTGACTTGGCCAAACCACTTACTTGGCCACGAAGGCTACAGCCAGCACATGAACCCAAGGAGGAATAGACTACAGAGTCATTTTATTCTGAAAAGTCCTTTTCAGGCCAGGGACATAACACAGAGGTTTCCACAACAGACTTGCAAGCCTGAGACACAGAGGTTCTAGGTTCAATACCCAGAACCACCTTAAGTCAGAGTTGAATGGTCAAATAGATAAATAAATAAATAAATAAATAAATAAATAAATAAAGCCTTTTTCAAGGGTCAGGCATGTAGTTCAGAAGCAGAACACACACTCTGTATGGATGAAGATCTGGGTTCAGAATCACTCAGCACCAAGAAAGAAAAGGCCATTTGGGTAAAACTATTCAAGATCTAGATGAACAGCCTCCAACTTAAATGGGGGTGGGGGTGGGGGGAATGTTTGTCCTCTGCCAGTACTGTGGACAGAAGCACAGCCCTACTTCTGGGAGAATCATTTAAGGTTTCTAGTTTCTTCTCTGTGAACTGGGAGCAGGTGGCCAGGGACACTGTTTCTCTTAATCACTGGGTTAGGTCCAGTCCACCCAGATGCAGATGTCAAGAAGAGATTAAATAGATGAGGGCTTTTAGGAAGGAAAAAAATGACTGATTGATTGATTGATTCATTCATTCATTCATTCATTAGTTTTAGGAAAGAGAGAGATGGCACAGCCCCACTCTGACATATGCTGTGCTGGGGATCAAACCCAGTGATTTCAAAGGACTTGCATGTGCTCTACCCTGGGCAGGGCAAAGATCTATGATTAATAATGATCATGATAATAATAACAGCAATAATAATGATGATGATAATGAGGAGAAGGAAGAGAGAGAGGCCACCAGAGCATCTTTTCTGGCACATGTATTGCCAGGAACTGAACCCAGGACCTTGTGCTGGAGAGTCCAAAACCTTACCCACTGTGCCACCTTTCCAGCCTCCAGTACAAGGACATTTTAAAAGAGGCTGGTGAGAGGAAATTGAGAGGATGCAGAGGAGAAATGGAGTCTGACCTGGGGAGGAGAGAGGGAGAGGGACACTGGCTAGACTCACCTGTGTTCTGCTGAGGCTTCCAGGAGGTGCATTGGGCATGGGGAGTGGGGGGTGGGGAGCTGCCACAGCAGTCCTGGGTCTGCCTCAGTGTCCCACACAGTTCTATGAGGCATCCATGCTGAGTCCTTTGCAGATGGCAGCAGGTCTGAACACTCAGGAGGGCAAACAGTGTGAGCTGTGAGCATGGCTGGGCATGTGGAAACCCAGTCCCGTCACCTGGTCTGGCCACGTCTGCATGACTTTCTGGTACAGAAAGGACTCTCCTTCTCTCCAGTTGCATTTGAAATGCTCCATCCTGGCTGGAGAGAGCCTGGCTTCACAGGTAGAGAAGGAACCAGGGGAAAGCAATTGTGTGTGGTCCACTCCCAGTCCTTTCCGGAAGGTGGCCTTTCTGAGCTTGGAAACAGGCAGCCCATGTGGAAAATGGTACCCTGCAGCTGGAAGGGGAAGCCTCAGGTGCTGGCACCCAACACCCTCCCCCCTGGGCCCCGCCTCACCCCCAGCTGCATAGACAATTAGTTGGACAATCCTTGCTAAAGAATCTCAGTGGGGAGCTCCTCCCTCCTACCCACTCTGTGCCTCAGTTTGCTTTCCAGTCCAAGGGTTAAACAGCTCACCCTGGGGTCGGCGGCGGAGGGTGAAAAAGGGTTCACAGGAAGGTCAGAGAGTTGCCACCAGTGTTACTGACAGACTAATTCACCAGGAACTGACAGCATTCAGAACCAGGTGCCGCACTGTATTTGCAGAGACAGACAGCAGAGGGGGAGCTCAGAGAAGGGCAGCAATTAGCTGCAGGTCAGATGGGCTGTGTGGGTGACAGAGCCTAGAAAGGAATTCCTGCCTGGCTTCTCAGAGTGGCTCAAGGGATCCTGGGTTCAAGAGCTGACCTGCTCAGGAGTTCTCAGGGCACTGGGAACCTTGCTTGCCAACCTCCACGGGTTCTGGGGAAAGTGGGACTAGCGAAATGACTAGAGGCTACTTGAGAGGAACAAGACTAGCGATCGCTAAGGCATATTCCTTCTGGCCAGGAAGCATCATCAGACCTCTAAATCTAGAACCCAAACTCTTTCAGTTATTTTGTATTAATTCATTCATTCGTTCATTCACTCATTCATTCACTCATTCATTCACTCATTCACCCAGCTGCTTATTCCATTCAAGGTGATGGACAGCTGTGACATAGGGTGCAAGGTGGGAGCTACCTTGGGCAGGAACCCTTTCACCATAGGGCGTCTCTCTCTCTCTCTCTCTCTCTCTCTCTCTCTCTCACACACACACACACACAGAGAAAGAGGGGGAGAGAGAGAGAGGAGACACAGAAGAGATATCTTTGACACAAAGAATTTCAGCCCTCCAGGACGTGAGCTGTTCCACCTATTATGAGCTGTGGCATCTGATCATAAAGCCCCAAGTTAAACCAAAGGGCAGACTAAATGGGGCACCTACTCCCCCAGGAAACAATTTTGAATGCTGTAACCTCTAGCCCAGTCCAGCCTCATAAACCTTCCAGATCCTGCCCCCTGCCCCCGCCCCCACTCCCACCCCCACCCCATGCCAGAGTCCCAGAAACCCATATTCCTCTGAGTGGCCTTCTCTGAGTGGCCTTCTCTGGAATTTCTCTCTTCTGCCTTATGTTTTCTTTATTCATAGCCCAGGCTTTCTGTCTCTGCTTTTCCCTCCCTCTGTCCCTTAATACTTGGCCTGACCTCTCCCCCCACTCTGAGGCTTTCCTCCCTTTGCTCAGCTTCCTGTCACAGGAACACAGGCCTGTCACACACTCAGGTTCTGTGTGTCCAAGTGTAGATTCCCACCCTGGTTCAGCACGTAGCACTCGCACCCTATCTCCCACCTGTAAAACCATTTCTGTGACACCCACCGCTCACTTCCCACCCTGGGAAGCACTGATATCGCCCCCACGCTGCATACAAGAAAAGCTGTAGCCATTGAACAAGCGGCTGAACTGGGGTCTCTGCAGCTAAGAGGGCGGGAGTGATTACTAGAAGGAGGAATCAATCCTGTTTTTGTCAGAGCTTGTTAGCTGTCAGGCACTATTTCTGATGCATAAGACGCCCTCGCACTCACTCCTCAGCACTTTAAAAGTGAGCCCAGGCAGAGGAAAACTGAGGCTCAGAGAAGTTCAGTCTCTTGGCCAAGGTCACACTTCCCTGTTTCCACTTCTGGCCAAGGGCTATCCAGATGGCTGCTGGGCCAAGATGCCCCAGTTGGACAAGATCTTGGCGAAACTTCCACCCCCGAGGGCCCTGGAGAGGGAGCTGGTGGGCAGAGATGCCCCAATTCAATCCAGTTGAGCTTCTGTTCAGCCTTTGCAAGAACTCCAGGCTCAAGGGCAAAACACTGGCCAACTCCTAGAGCCCGGGCAAGGACAAAAAACAATTAATTAAGACTGAAAGCAAGGCAGGGGCCCCGAGCACTGCCTCCTGCTCTTGCATGTCCCATTCTTTGCAAACATCCCCAGTGGGGCCTTCAAGAAACCTGAGGGCACCCAAGACTCTCAAGTTCAAGTCGAAGAGGACCTCGCCCTCCCTGGGACGGCCCTCGCTTGCTAGGCATCAGTCAAGGCAGGAAGTGAAGTCTAACACCACAGGGCATCACTGCCCCTTGCTGGCTCATGATGGACGGATGCCCTGTCACCCTGAGGGCTCTGGGCTCCACCAGAAGGCTCATCGTGGCCAAGTGCTGGGCTGAGAGGAGACTCAGGGAGACACAGTGACTCTTTCATTGAGTCTTCCTCAAGACAGGCTCCAGTTCTGCCTTTCATTCATTCTCAAGCTCTACTCTCAGTTACTTGTTGCACTAGTTTCCCCAGATGAGGATGATGGCAACAACAACAATAAAAATAATAATAATAAGTGGGGCTGGGTGGTGATGCACTTGGTTGAGTGTGCACATTCTCATGTGAAAGAACCTGGGTTCAAGCCCCCACTCCCCACCTGCATAGGGAGGGGGACGCTCCACGACTAATGAAGCAGGTCTCTTTCTCTCTCCCTCTCTACCTTCCCCTCCCCTCTCCATTTCTCTCTGTCCTATCCAATAAAATACGGAAAAACAAACAAACAAATGGGAAAAAATGGCTGTAGGAAGTGTGGATTCAGAGTTCACCTAGTCCCAGCTATAAATAATGATAATAATAATGTTTTATTTCACACTTCCCTTTTTTGGTCCCAGAGCTCCAACTGGCCCAGTGAGAGCTAAGTAGATATTTGCTGCAAAGAGCTCTGGGAAAGCACTTTCTTTTCCTGACAGAAATGGGGATAGACATGGCAAGTTGAGACCATTTTGTCCCCCTTAGCTGGGAAGGCAGATGTCATGCCTGGAGGCACAGCAACCATCAAGTGACCATGAGGCATGAATCATAAAGAGACATAAGCTAAGAAGCTCACAGGGGGACTTGCTGCAAAAGTGATGCCAGTGTCCACCTCCCTCTGGTCATCTGGTTATTTAAGGAGAATAAGCTGCATCGCGTTTGCACACAATCTGCTCTCTCTGACTTCCAATGCCAGGGCTGGAACAAAGCAAAGCTGTGCAGTCCTGCTTGTTGAAGTCACCAAGTGTGGGTGTTGTGTTTGGGAAGCCCCAGGAGAAACTGAGGCAGAGAGCTTCTGGGAGGAGCTACAGGGCTGACCTCTTAGCAGTGGAGAGTCAGCTGCTGAAGTAGGGTTCAACCCCTGCAGCCAGGTCCTCCTGTAATCCACTGAGAGGTCTGACTTCCCAGTCCCACTCACCCTGTCCTTCTGTCCCCTGTAAGCACAGCCCCAAGGCCACTGCTGAGCCTGGACCAGGCCTCCACCTGCATCCTGTACGAGCTGGTCACTTCCCGAACCAGCTCTAGGCTTCCCCTCCAGCTGGCCCCACTCGCCCACACCTGCCCAAGGGGGCGCGTGCCGGCCACCAGCCTACACGGGGCACCACCTCCTCATGTCACTTCATTGTTCCGAGTTGGCAGTGGCTCTGCAGGGAACACTGGGGGGAGATGGAGCCATTGATCTAAGCAGCCCTCTTCTGGGGAGGGAGAAGGAGGGGAATAGACACTTTAACTGCCGTTTTTTTTCTCTTAGTTTTCCTCTTTCTGTCACCAGGGTTATCACTGATGCTCGGTGCCTACACACACACACACACACACACACACACACGGTGACTGCTTCTGGTGGCCACTGTTTCCTTTTCTTCCTCCCCCCTGCTCTTTCTTTTTTGTTTGATAGGACTGAGAGAAATTGAGAGGGAAGAGAGAGACAGAGAGGGAGAGAGAAAGGAAACACCTACAGCCCCACTTCACCACTTATGAAACGTTCTCCCCTGCAGGTGGGGACCGGGGGCTTGAACCTAGGTCCTCATGCATGGTAATGTGTACCCCAGCCAGTACCCACCCTTAGCAGCCTTTTAACCAGTGCCGAATCTGTGCCAGTTATTTGAAGGCTGCTCCATGTGTGTCTCTTACCCGGCAAACCTGCCAGGTACTGAGAAACTAGTACCTGATCCAGCATTTGACCGCAATTCCCAGAGGTTCAGAGGCCAGTTGAGAGAAGAGGTTAAGGCCACAAATGGGGGTGCATCACCCCATGTTCACAGGACAAGGTCACTGGGAGTTGGGCTTTGCCTGGCTGGGGGGATCTAGGGACTATGCTGCCAAGAACAAGACTTTGCTCATTTTCAGTGTCCTAGGTCCTTGGACAGGGAGGGGGGGGGGCGGGGGAGATGTAATGTTCTCTTACTTGGGGAATCAAAGCAGTTGTCCTTGACGCCCCAGCCTGAGAGTGAGTCCAGAAAGGCTCTACTTGCAGAGAAGTGAAATGGACTCAACTGCCTCATCCTGTGCCCACAGGTCACACACTCCCTAGAGGCTGCTCCCGCTCAGCAACTACAAGGGACAAGGACACTATTGGCCCAGAGTCCTGCTGGTGGCAGATGGCTCGAGGATCCCATGGCTTAGTGGCCCTGCAGCCCTCTTTCTTCACCCCATCCCCAGTCTGCCGCCTGGTCTTGAAATGGACAAACAGTTGAACACAGAGTGCAGAGTCTCCTGACTCACCCTATATAGGCATTTTAATCTGTGTGCCCAGTAAAGATTCGTATTCCCTCTGTGATATAGAAACAGATAGCCTGAGTCTATATTTCCTCTGTGCCAGATGGGCCTCACAGCCATCAGTGACTACAGCTACCTTACCTCCTCCCTCCACATTCCTAAGCAGGACAGCTAGGGAGGAATCTAGTCTAGGCAGAAGAGATAAGACCTCCTGTATCCAACTAGCATCAGGGCCCAAGATCATGTGCCTACAATGTGCCAATATCTGCATTCTCTTTGTAACCAAGATGTAAGACTAATAGCGAAAAAAATAAAAATAAAAATAGACAGTCAATAGGAAATTCACAACTGTTGGTATACTTCTAAATTCTGCTTATAAGACCTTCTGTTTTGATCATCACATTAGGTTCGCTTGTATTACTTACGATGTGGTCTATTTACATAATCACTGTTTTACCTGGGTCCCACCCTGGCTGCAGTGTATTGGTTTGTTCAGTGCAGAGAACTTCCTGGAGAGATTCAGATCTCTCACCCACTGGTGTATTAAACTCCTCTCTGTTCCCCACACCTGGTTCTGGTCTCATGTTTGGGGATGATTTCTGCAACAGTCTCCCTGTTTTTTCTGTAAGAGCTTCTCTCAACACAATGTCTTCTCGGACATCAGAGGCCCTAACCAACCCACAGGGCAAGGACAAGCCAAGTCCCCCTGGGCCACAGCTCTAGGCTGCTTATACCCCTCCCCACCCAGTCTACAGCAGGCATACCCTGCCCTACAGTGCTCCTGGACCTCCCCAAGGTGAAAGCCAGCCTCAGGTCAATGGTACGAGTCAGCCCTCTCGACCCTAGTCTGTTCCAAGTCCTGAGGTCCCCAGTGTACACAGGTGGAGACCCGCCTCCTGGTCTATGCATCCCAATTCCACCCCTAACCCACCACCCCCAGGCCTGGCACCAGGAGCTTGGGAAGAAGACAAGACGGAGATCAGAGAATGAAATGCCAAAGGTGCCATCCACACCTGCTGCCATTCCCATCTGGCAGACCCAGGGCAGAGGTGTCCAGCGGCATTGGAGCTGGTGCCCTGGGCCTGGAGCCTGAGAGCAGGAGAGCTGCCCTGTCTGGCTTCAAAGGCTTCAAGAAGGGTTACAAGCATCTGTGCTGAAATGTGACTCCAGGCTCAGCTGGAAAAGCTTGCCAGGCTCCACCCAGGACTCCCCCAGGAAGCAGCTGGAAGCCAGCTTCCAGGCGTCACCCCCAAAAATAATGACAAGAGGGAGCACATCTGTAGAGACAAGAGACAGGGAGAATGCTGATTGGCTTGTCGAGGAGATTTTATTTTATTTGTAGTAATTTGCCCTGGGGATTGCCTACTGTTCTTCTGCTAAAGCTGGAGTTTGGTCCAGCCCTTTGGAGAGGGCTTGGGGTCTGTGTGTGGGGTCTCTGTTTGCAGGCCACATCTGTTCTAGAATGTTGATGCCATGCCTTTTGGTCAAGGGTTGTAGACTTTTGGTGACAAAGCCAGAGAGTAAGCATTCAGGCTTGTAGGACAAACAACAACTCCACTCAGCCCTTGAGTGACAGCTTCCACAGACAGTGCATGCATGAATGGATGGACCCCTTCCAATAAAACTTTATTTGCAAAAATAAGGGATTTGGGCCAGCCTTCACATAGCTGGTCTTCTCCAGCTCCCAGCAAGCAGAAGCCTGGACACTGGGAGAAAGGAGTGGAATAGGGTGCCTTGGTGCATGTAGGAGGCCCACAGGTACATCCGCCACTCTAATAGGAACAGGAAGAGAGATGTGGCAGAACTGCAGAGGGGAGCCATGATGCTGGGACCTGGGGTGCAAAGTGCAAAGGGCACAAGAGACGAGAGGAAACTCTGAGAGGCTTCCTGGAAGAGGCAAAGCAGAAAGACTGGGTAGGTATTCATTCTCCAGGCATATTCTCTTGTGTCTGGTTGGGAACTCCAGGTATAGGGAGGAGAGTGAGAAGGCTTGAGAAAGAGCTTGGTGTGTGTGTGTGTGGGGGGGGTGGCTGGACCATGGGGCATTTCCCTTTGAATTTATTTATTTATTTTAATTGTTCTTGCTTTGGTGTGGCTTCTCCAAAATCTGAGTAATTTGGACACCCTAACTTCCCCCAAACTAGGGTCTTGCTCCAAATCTGAAGGCCCACCACGGCGTGTTTTCCATTTTCACGTATTAAGGGAGGGAGGAATATGGGCCAGAGTTTGTTCCCCACATGGTTGAAAGGTTTGTCATACATAAACTCAACAAAGAACAAAGAACATTCTCCTAACACATGATTTTCAGGCATTTTAGACTTTATTCAGTGAAACTGAAAACACCCACATGTTGGAGTATACGTGGGCCAAGAGAGAGGGAAAGAAAGGACCGAAGAGCCCTTACAGGATGGCAGGTCTACCTAGGCAGAAGAGAGAGAGAGAGAGAGAGAGAGAGAGAGCTGCACACACAGTTGTAACTTATAAGCATCCAAGCCTTGCCTTCACCTTTTCTTTTTTTTTCTTTTTTATATTTATTTTTCCCTTTTTGTTGCCCTTGTTGTTTTTTATTGTTGTTGTAGTTATTATTGTTGTCGTTGTTATTGGATAGGACAGAGAGAAATGGCGAGAGGAGGGGAAGACTAGATGGGGAGAGAAAGACAGATACCTGCAGACCTGCTTCACCGCTTGTGAAGCAACTCCCCTGCAGGTGGGGAGCCGGGGGCTTGAACCGGGATCCTTCCACCAGTCTTTGCACTTTCCTCCACATGCACTTAACCCTCTGTGCTACCACCTGACTCTCACCATCACCTTTTCTAAGCCCCACCCACACCTAGTTTACCACTCCCATTTCCTGTGCAGTAATCGCCTTCCCCCAGGCATACAAGGTGCCTGGGGAACATGTGTTCTGGTGTGATGCAGCAGTGTCTGTGTTCGCCCAGGTACTTCCTGTCATTTCTGGCCACAGTACCACAGAAACGTTGCAAGGAGGTTGACGAAAATGGGACCAGGCTAGGAAGCCCTAAGCCTAGCTCCCAGGTCCCCTCCACCTGCCAGCTGTTAGCCAGGGAGCTTTGATGAAGTCTCATCTCCTCTCTGTGCCTTGGTTTCCCTCCCTGTAAACTAGGGCAAAGAGTCCCTCCTATGCTTAAATTTGGTGGAAAAGCAACTTAACAATGTTGCCGGTTAATAATAACGGTTAATAATGCTGTTATTACCTTTAATAGTTTTATTAATTTTGAAGGAGGAGTTGAGAGGGAAGGGGGAAACAGGGAAAGATACACACACTCATACATCCCTGTTCCACAACTCCTGAAGCTTCCTCCCCCACCCCCCACCCCCGCAGGTGAACCCAGGTCCTTGAGCACTGTGGTTATTATCAGGGATCATCTCCCTCCCCCACATGCCGGGTCCCTTGTAGAAACCTTTGTCTGCAAAGAGCTCAGCCAGCCAAAATGACCCCCCAAGAACCTGTTCCAGCAATGAGCCTTCCAGTCCCCCCACCCCAATGTCTGTTGTTACCCCAAGAGGCTGGGAGGGAGGAGAGAGAAGCAGCAGCCCTGCCCAGGCTGGAAACAGGTGGCAGTGGGGGGAGGGGGGGGCAGCGGAGTGTGGGAGCTTGTCACCTCCAAACAAAAGTGGCCTTTCATCTGATCCACTGCTGGGGAAGAGAGGACTCACTTCCTCCTGCCCAGGGGTTTATGAGAGTCGACAGCAGAGGCGAGAAAACAGCCAGCTCTCAGTGCACGCTCAAACCATTACAATCAATTTAGGTAGCTCGCGGGCCAGCAGACAGACTCCGAGCAGACTGGATTCTGTTACTAGGAGGGGGAGGGCAGGTGGGGGGGGTGAGGGCAGGTGGGGGACCTTCTGGGAGGCTGGAGCATTTGGCCTCCCTCCGATGGGTCCCATTATGACTGCAGGCTGGCGCCATTGCTGGGCGGGGGCTTGCTACCAAATGCGAGTGTCATCCCACTGCTTCTCAGGGAGTAAGGGAAGATGGGGGCGGGGGGCGCCAGAGTTAGCTTAACTCCTGCGGTCTCGCAGACTAATTGCTCACGGTGGAAACACGCCTCAAAGTGCTTTGGCCTCGTCAATAAGAGGGTATTAGATGCCTTCCATTCCGCGGACCATTGATCTGTTTCCTCCGTGGGCCCCCCTCTCCTGGCTCGGCTCCCTGAGGCCCCCACACACATACCGCCCCCAACACCGGGTGCTTCTGCTGCTGATGACTCATTCCTTTTTTTTTTTTTTTTTCTAAAGTGTTTTCTAAGCGTGTGTTTAGCAAGAGTGGTGCCTAAGTGCTAATTGTTACACCACAGATTGATTGGCGACGTGATGGCTTGCCAAGTTCCTCTAGTCTCCTGGGGTTGGTGGGGGGAGGAAGGATGAGGAGGGGCCAGGAGGTTGGTGGGGCAACGGTGGTTGCAGAGAGGAGGGGGAGGAGAGGGGAATCCTTGGGGCCTGAGTTTCCTCCTCCTGAAGCTGGGTCATTCTGGCAAGGAAACTGCTCCTATTTTTTTTTTCTTTTTTTTTGGGGGGGGCATGTGGCAGAGGTTTCTAACCTCTACCAATGTTATTATTTTCTGCCTTGTCAAAATGGCAACAAGGGGGCTGGGTGGTGGCGGTACAGCTGGTTGAGCACACAGGTAACAGTGTACAGAGGCCAGGGTTCAAATACAACATGGGCCCCCAGCTTCAAGAGAGAGCAAACGGGAAAGCAGTGCTGCAGGTGTGTCTCTCTCCCTATCTATTCCCCTTCCCTTACAATTTATCTCTGTCTCTATCCAAAAATAAATAATGAAATAAGTTCAACAACTACATTTTACAATGAAATCAAACAAAAATAAATTCCAAAATTAAAATGGCAAAGATTTAGCTACAAGCTGTGGGTCTGATGTGGCTGCAGCAGGAAAGGCAATGAAAGCATGAGCCCAGGCAGGAAGGTGGTGCTCCCAAGAAAACCTCTGGGCACTTCCCCACCCCCACTCCCAGGCCTGGGTTCAGGTCCCTACGGGTGCTCAGACCTCAGGCATGTGCTAGAGCCTCCTGCCTCCCTAGCCCAATCCTGTTCTTTATCAATTACTTATTTGGCCCCAAGTTCTCTTATTAACCTATGTGTCCCTTCACAGGCCAAACTACCCCTGGACCAGCCCAAACAGAAGCAAAAACTAAGTCTGATAGTCCAAGTGGCCAAACACACCCATCCAAAGAGATCTCTGTGTGCCGATATTAACAGCAGCACAATTTCTAATAGCCAAAACCTAGAAACAACCCAGGTGTCCAACAACAGATGAGTGGCTGAGAAAGTTAGAATCTAGGTACACAATGGAATACCACTCCACTATTAGGAATGATGGATGCACCTAATCTTGGATGGAGCTTGAAAGAATCATGTGAGTGAGATCATCCAGCAAGAGAAGGATGAATATGGGATGACCTCATTCTCCTGGGCAGAACTTAAGAAACACGAATGAACGGAAAGGGGAAACACAAGAAAAAGCTGGGACTGGGTTTGGTGTGTTGCATCAAAGCAAAGGAATCTGGGGAAGGAGGGGAGGTGGGAGAGGAGGTGGCTTTCAGGTCCTGATATACAATGGTGGGCCTGAGTTGGGGGTGAGAGCATCTTGCAGACACCTATGATGGTGAGATAAGAAATCGTACCCACCAACATGGCAACCTCTCTCTGTCTCTCCAACGTCCCCTTGCTTCCTTGCTCTCAGAGCTAAGCTCCCTCTCTGGATCCCTACAGGAATGGCCACGTGTAAAGACCAGCTCACCACTGGACATGAGCCCAAGAGACACCTTCTGGCCTGTCCTGTCCAAAGTCTCTATTTCATGATAGAGTTAATAGGGTTCCAGGGTCTCGCCTAAACCAAGAACCAAAACCCAGCTCTCTAGACTCTTCTGTCTACTACCCTGCCCTTGGGGGATGGGCAGGAAGCACAGGTGCATATGGTGGTGACAAGACTCAAACCCAGAGAGACACAGGAACCAGGGTCTCTATTCCAGAGCAAACAACACACATATAAACAGCTATTTAGTAGCTACCACCATGGGACAGACAGGTAGACTGTGAGCTAATAATGTGTTGGTGAATGAGTTATCTATTGGTATGTGATAGATAACTCCCGGATTGAGTAGTTTAGATAAAAATAACAACAGCTTCTGACTGTCTCTGTGGACTAGGAAGCCTAGCTGCGAGAGGTTACGATTCAGGATCCTGTGCAAGGTTGCCATCTAGGATCTAGGCATTGGTTGGGCCTGAAGCCAGCAGAGGACTGAAGAGGAGACTGAGAACTGACTGGCAGGGCAGCCCACTCCCAAGGTGGACACCACGCTCACTGGAAGCCTCAGTTCCTCCCAACTGGACCTCGGCAGAACCGCTTGAGCGCTCTCACAAGATGGCCGCCAAGCAATCCAAGAGAGGGTAAAGATGGAGGCTCTTCAGGACCCTCCAAGGTCACTTCACAGTATCTGGCTGATAAACCAGGCCAGTCCAATTCCATATGAAGGTGAGGGAGGAACCACACAAGAGCAGAAATACCAGAGATGGGATCACAGAGGGACGACCTGGAACGTGGCCGCCATGGTTGGTGAACACAGAGATGGGGGATGGTGTTCACCATGATGTTTACCACCTCCTGACTGGTCACATGCCAGTGGGACATGGCGGAGAACACAGGCCACAGAGAGCAAGCCATGGAGTCACGGTGTGCCTTTAGGAGTGATAATAGCAGAGAAGACCCCACAGGCTCTCCCCAGACTCCTCACCACTTGTCAGCCAGGCTTCCAGTGTTGGACCAAGTTACTGAGATTTCAGTAGCTTGGCCAACCTCCAGAAACCTCACCCCTCCTGCCCTCTCCGTGGATCATTTATTCCAACAGCCTGGCTATAAATATCCACTGAGTGAGACGCCTAGGTCCTTGGGCACCCTCCATTCCAACCCCCTCCCCCCCCATCTGCCTGCACCCTGTCCCAGCCATGCCAGCCTGCAATCAGTCTGCGATCTGAGCCCACTCTGCACACCCAGCACCACCCGGCTGCCCAGGCTGGTCTGCAGGAGAGCCCTGGCAGGCCCCCAAGATTTCTATTGTAAGTTAATGGCAGGGCAATTGGTTGTTAAAAAATGTTAATTGACACTAAATAGGTGATGTTATCCCTATAAGGGCAGCCCCAGGATCCTCTCCCTCTCCCTCTCCCTCTCCCTCTCCCTCTCCCTCTCCCTCCCCCTCTCCCTCCCCCTCTTCCCTCCCTCCCCCTCTCCCCCTCTCTCTCCCCCTCTCCCTCTCTCTCCCCCTCCCTCCCCCTCTCCCTCCCCCTCTTCCCTCCCCCTCTCCCTCTCTCTCCCCCTCTCCCTCTCTCCCTCTCCCCCTCCCTCCCCCTCCCCTCCCCCCTCTCCCCCTCCCTCCCCCTCTCCCTCTTCCCTCCCTCCCCCTCTCCCCCTCTCTCTCCCCCTCTCCCTCTCTCTCCCCCTCCCTCCCCCCTCCCTCCCCCTCTCCCTCTCCCTCTTCCCTCCCCCTCTCCCTCTCTCCCCCTCCCTCCCCCTCCCCTCCCCCTCCCCTCTCTCCCCTCTCCCCCTCTCCCTCTCCCCCTCTCCCCCTCCCTCCCCCTCTCCCTCCCCCTCTTCCCTCCCTCCCCCTCTCCCCCTCTCTCTCCCCCTCTCCCTCTCTCCCTCTCCCCCTCCCCCTCCCCCCTCCCCCTCTACCCCTCCCTTTCCCTCTCCCCCTCCCTCCCTCCCTCCCTACCCCTCTACCCCTCCCTCTTCCTCTCCCCCTCCCCTCTCCCCCTCCTCCTCCCCTCCCCCTCCTCCTCCCTCTCACCCTCTCCCCCTCTCCCTCTCTCCTCCCCCTCTCCCTCTTTCCCTCTCTCCCTCCCCCTCCCCCTCTCTCCCTCTTCCTCTCTCCTCTCCCCCTCTCCCTCTCTCCCTCCCCCTCCCCTCTATCACCCTTTCCCCCTCTCTCCCTCTCACCCTCTCCCCTCTCTCTCTCTCCCCCTCCCCTCCCCCTCTCCCTCTCTCCTCTCCCCTCCCCCTCTCCCCTCTCTCCCTCCCCCTCTCTCCCTCTCACCCTCCCCTCCCCCTCTCCTCTCCCCTCCCCCTCTCCCCTCTCTCCCTCTCTCCCTCTCACCCTCCCCTCCCCCTCTCCCTCTCCCCCTCCCCTCCCCTCTCCCCTCTCCCCCTCCCCTCCCCCTCTCCCTCCTCCTCTCCCCTCCCCCTCTCCTCTCCCCTCCCCCTCTCCCCTCTCTCCCTCTCTCCCTCCCCCTCTCTCCCTCATCGCCCCCTCCCCCTCCCTCTCTCCCCCTCTCCCTCTCCTCTCCCTCTCTCCCCCCCCCCTTTCCTTTCTTCCTCAGCCTGGAAGATCTGGGAGCACCCTGTGAGGTCACTTAGGCAAGAGTTTAAGGACCAAGGACAAGGTCACAGAAGTGACATCCTGGCTCCCATGGACAGCACACAGAAACTTGAGAATGACTGACACAGTGTGGTTGAGACAAGATAGGGGTGTGTGTGTGTGTGTGTGTGTGTGTGTGTGTGTGTGTGTGTGTGTGGTGGGGGAAGGCTCTCTACTTTTACAACCCCTAAGAAACTCTGTGGATCCAGGGGACTGTGGGGGAGTCAGATGTGCAAATGGAGGGATCTCCCTCATTCCTTAACCCTAAGTGTAGTGTAAGGACAAGTGTCCTTTCTTTGTGCTCTCTGTTCCCTGACTAAACAGAATAGAATATGCAATAAGGGAAGGGCATGGGGGCCCGGGGGCCTGGCAGTAGTGCACCAGGGTTAGCTCACATATATATCACTGTGTGCAAGGATCTAGGTTGGAACCCTCATTCCCCAACTGCAGGGGGGGTCACTTCACAAGAGGTGAAGCAGGTCTGCAGGTGCCTATCTTTCTCTCCCCATCTCTATCTCCCTTTCATGGTCCACTTCTCTCTGTCATCCTGTTAAATAAAAATAGAAAGAAAAAAAAATGGAAAAAATGACCACTGGGAGCAGTGCATTCTTAGTGCAGGTACCAAGCCCCAGTGATAGCCCTGGTGGGAAAGAAAGAAAGAAAAAAAGAAAGAAGAAAAGCCATTAATGACTAATAATAATCAGAAGAATCAGCTATACTCTTTTTTTATTCATTCTTTTCTTTTATTATCAGATAGAAACAGAAATCAAGAGGGAAAAGGAGGAAGAGAGAGAAAGAGAGAGAGAGAGGGAGAGAAAGATACCTAACAGCACCATTTTACCACTCAAGAAGCTTCCTCCTGCTGGTGGAGACCAGGGGCTTGAACCCACATCCCTGTTCATGGCATGGCCATATGTGCACTCAACCAGGAGCGCCACTGCCTGGCCCCAGATCACCTATCCTCTTGAGCAGACAAGAGGGAGACCTGGCCATTGTCCCAGGGAGTTTTCAGGGTCCCCTAAAGTCGGGGCACCCTCAAAGTAAAGCACCACAGCGGCGATGCCATGGCAAACTCGAGCTCCTCCAGGTCACCCCCAGGTGCCCCGTGACCAAGCTGCTGGCTGCCCTTGTTAGCTAGCTTATTTACTGATTGACTGGTTTTCACTGGGGCTTCCCAGCTGCTCTGGGTCAACTTCTTTCAGAAAGAAAGCAACAGAGGGGAAGACACCACAGCACTGAGGCTGCCCCCAGCACCCAGCACCCAGCACCCAGCACCCAGCATCCAGCATCCAGTGTGGTGCCGGCTGGGCCACGTGCACATCGAAGGAGGTGTGGCATGTGGGTAATCAAGCTCTGTGAACTTGTTTGCTCTGAATTGTTTGAGAATGACTTCTGAGCCTGAAGTAGCAAGAAGAGTGAGTGGTTCTCTCTCTCTTAGAGTGAGCTACCCAGAGGCAATAGCCATGGCAGTTGTCTCGGAGATGAGAAAGGTTAAGTGGCCCAGACAGCTGGGGAGGCAGGAAAGTCTAGGTTCAAAGGGGCAAGAAACCCCCACTGCCACCTCCCAGGCCAACTGTCTCCACCGCAGTCTGGACATCCAGGGAGCAGGTGCAAGGGAGAGAATTCCACTGGGTCCCAGCCTGCTCCCGCGGCTCTGAGACTTCCTGGGGTCCCTCACTCACTAGAGCCCCCCAGCACAATAGGCGCCTGACCACCCTGCCGTCTGGGTCCCCTGGTGCCTGGAGCCTGGCGTCAGGCCTTAATGGGGTGAGGAATCAACACCAGAAGCAGGGCTCAGGTCCTCAGGGCGACCTGCAGGCACCGCCTGGATGGGAGCCACAGCTGGAGATGGCAAAATGGATCCTTAGGGGCCTGGCGGAGGCTCCGCAGAGTCCAAGGGGCTGGGTGGCCGGCCGGGCTGCCACTGGCCCCCAAGCCTCTTAAAGGCCATTACGTGGTACCTTTGGTGCGAGCCGGAGCAGAGCGGACCGGGCCTAGTGGATCAATGGTCAGGGCTCCCCCCCCCCTCCACCCTGCCTGAGCATGATGTGGGCGCCAGACCCAGGACAGGTCCTCGGCAGCTGTCCGTCAAAGCCATGAAATATTCATCCTCTTTAATCTCCTTTGGGGACCTACCCAGAGACCTGCTGGGGCCAGAACCTTCTTCTTAGACTTGTAAAGGCAGGATGGAGGGACGGATGGGAAAATGGGGGGTTGGGGGGTGGGCCCAGGGCAAAGAGGCTGCCACAGACCCTGAAAGAGCAGCTGCAGTCTCTCCACCGGCCCCTCCTCCCAAGACAGCCTCCGACCCACCCTGCACCCCCGTGCGTGGCAGCACCCCAAGCTTCGCTTTCACGGGATTCACTGGCCACCTTGACGGTAAACCTCATCGACTTTGCTATCATCACTGGCACTTTGCTGCTCCTGGCTGACATTTTTCAGATAAGACAGAGACAGAGACAGAGAGGGAAAGACACCTTAGCACCAAAGCTGCCTCCAGTACTCTGGGGACTGCGTGAACCTGAGTCAGGGGACGTGGCAAAGCCGGGGCACTGTCCTGGTGAGCTATTTTTATTGACATATATGTGCATGTGTAAGAGTATGAGGAGATATTTTTTCTTAGCTTCACTTTAAGCAATAGCTTCTGGATAATCACAGTGCTAGGTTTAGTCCCCCCAGCCAAAAATAAATAAATAAATAAATAAATAAATAAATAATAATCACAGCAATAGCCAGGCAGTGGCGCACCCGGTTAAGTGCACATAGTACTAAGTGCAAGGACCTGCACAAAGACATGGGTTCGAGCCTCTACTCCCCACATGCATCACAAGTGGCAAAGCAGGTCTGCAGGTGTCTTCCTCTTCTAGCTCACCTTCCCCTCTCCAGTCAAATGGAAAAACGACCACCAGGAACAGTGGATTTGTAGTGCCGGCACGGAGCCCCAGCGAGAACCCTGGCGGCAAAAAAAAATTCACAGCAATATTAATATATTTGCTCTAACTATAGATTACTATGCCTATATAATAATTCATGCTGCTGTAAATTACTAGGTAGACTAAAACTTATGCATATGTGCATAGGCAGACCATCAAGGGGCATCTTGGCATGGACCTCTTATTTCCTACTCACAACACCCCCCCCAAGCAGATGGCATTATTATTGCTACTTTTATTCTTGTTCTTTTAATTATTTTCTTATTGCCACCAGCATTATCATTGGGGGCTCAGTACCAGTACTACAAAACCACTGCCCCTGGGAGCCATTTTTGCCTTTTTTTATTTTCTTTCTAATTTTTTTTTTTATTTGAGACAACAGAGAGAAATTGAGAGAGGAGGGAGAGATGAGAGAGGGAGGGAGAAAGACAGCCACCTGCAGACCTGCTTCACCAGTCACAGGTGCAGAAGGCAGTATTACCTCCAGTACAGAAGAGGAAATGGGAGTTCAGAGAGGTGTAGAGACTTGTCTGAGGCCACACAGCAGGTACAGGACAAAGTTACGCCAATCCTAAGCATTACAGTTACAAGCATAGAAAAAAAATTTTTTCTTTTAAATCACTAGTTCTTACGACATGCTGGTTAAATTCATGGTGGGGACTTTCCCCTTTTGCTTCTCTCACCTCAGTAAGCCCTGATGTTTTGTAATTTCCAGGCTAGAAGGTAAAGCTTTGGAAAAGAGAGTCTTGTTTATCTGCCTGGATCTAGGAAGAGCAGGGCTCCACCTAAGTGGCCCTTGAGAAGATCAGGATGAATGAGACCCGCCAGACACAAGAAGACAAGGATTGCGAGACACCCTAACACAAGCAATGCAGAGGATTTACATTCACAAACACAGAAAGCAAAGCAAATCACGATCTAGAGACGACCAGGGAACAGGAAGACTTGTGCTGAGCAGAGACAGCTTCATGTGAAGGACCTGAAAAAGTTCTGGGTGGTGACAGTCACACAAGAATATCAGCATGGGGGGGGGGGGCTGGGTGGTGGTGCACCCAGCAGAGTGCTCACCTTACCATAAGCAAAGCACCTGGTTCAGGCCCCCGCTCCCCACCTGCAGGGGGTAAGTCTGCAGGTGTCTCTCTTTTTCTCTCCCTCTCCACCTTCCCTTCCTCTCTCAATTTCTATCTCTCCTACCTAAAAAATTTTAAAAGGGAAGGAAGGAAGGAAGGAAGGAAGGAAGGAAGGAAGGAAGGAAGGAAGGAAGAGGTGGATAAAAAAAAAAAAGGCCACTGGGACAGATGGATTTGTCATGCAGGCTCCGAGCCCCAGCAATAACCCTGGTGACAATGAAAATAGAATGGAATAAGGAAGGGGAGGGAGGGGGAGGGGGAGGGACAGAGAGAGAAAGAGAATATGTCAGTGCGTTTCATGCCTCTGAATTGGACACTTAAAAAGACTTCAAATTGGGGCTGGGTGGTGACACACCTGGTTGAACGTACATGTTACCATGTGCAAGGACCGAGGTTCGAGCTCCTGGTCCCCATCTGCATGGGGGAAAGCTTTGCTGCAGGGCTGCAGGTGTCTCTCTGACTGTCTCCCTCTCTATCTCCCCATTCCCTTTCATTTATGGCTGTGTCTATCCAACACACAAAGATAATTAAAAAAAAAATCATCATAATATTTTTTTAAAACTTCAAATTGCAGGCAAGGGAGATAACATAATTGCCAATGGGATGTTATATATCTTTTACCACAATTTCAGAGAGAGGGAGAGAGAATGAAGCCCTTAGAGTCAGTCTACCTAGCTGAGACCTTGGCCTCACCATCTCACCTGAGCACATAGGAAACCCAACAGGGTGGGGGTGGGGCGGTCACTTAGTTGCCACCTGTGTGACATGGGACAGTGGTGGCCAGGGAGGTGAATTATCAGGGAGAGCACAGGACTGGCATGTGTGAGGTCCCAGGTGTGATCTCTATGATTGCATAGGCTGGGGCGGTGCTTTGGGCCCCTCTCTCTCTCTCTCTCTCTCTCTCTCTCTCATCGACAATAAACTCTCATGTAAAAGGGGCATCTGGGGTCTTACATCTTGACTGAGTTGCTGCCCACAAAGGCTCAGTGTCCTCCCAGCTGTGCAGCCCAAGTAAATTCCACAAGGCACATCGAGAGTGGGACCAATGCCACAGAAGGCCTCAGGTATCCAGGCGGCCTTGGGTGTTACTATCTCCAGATACTACCTGCCCCCACGGGGAACTCGTGTCCTGCCCCCCAGCTGCACAGACAGGCCAGAACTCCTGGGAGGTGGGGGTTTTCCATCTGCCCCCTCCCCCATCCCCCATTCCTCACCTCCTGCCCTAGAATCCCCACGTGGCACGTCTGCCCCCCAGGCTGGCCGAGAGGTCAGCCTGGCTGACCCGTGTGTGAGCCTTTGCAGATCACTGCAGTGAGGATGACTTGGGCGCCCCTCAGGTGCGGCCACCCCAGCTGTTGCCCCGGGCAGGTGGGCCCAGCCGGAAAGCGCCAGTACTTCCTCTGGTCCATGGGGTCAGGGATGGCAGCTAATTGGAGGATGCCGGGCTGATGCCTGTCTCCGGCTTCCTGCCGCCTGGCCCGGGAGGTCACCTCAGGCAGCAGGCTCCACTGCCTCCCGAAGGGGAGAGGCAGACAGCAGAGCTGGAGTGTCTGCCCCCTTCTGTCTGACTTGGGGACCGGGCAGACTCTGAGGCCCCCAGTCTGGACACGTGTGTTCGCTGTGTGACAGGGACAGAGCCTGGGTGCTTTTCCAGCCCTTTCCCAGCTCTCACAAAGGCTCTGTCACACTGCTCCACATGCAGATGGGTAAACTGAGGCTCTGAAGACAAGGGGTCACAGGGTGTCAGTGACAGAATCTGCAGTCAGCAGGGTACTGGGGAGCTAGGGCAAGCCCACGGGGAAGGGGTGCACTGGGGGTGCTTGACACCTGGGTGATGGCCAGCCAGGGTGCAGCCTGGTTGCCAGAGGCCCCTGAGGTGTGAGGGAGGCGGTTCATGACTCTGAAGGGTCAGGACCCAGTGGCACTTAGGAGAGGGGTCCCAATGCAGGTAGAGGCTGGTTCTAGCATGCTGAGTCAAAGCAGAGACAGCTGAGGGCAGGGAGACAGGGAGACGGGCGGTCCCCTCTACTCACAGGGGAAACTGAGGCTATGCCCAGTCCCAGCCCTCGGGAACTTACCATCTAATGGGAGAACACAGAGAGGAAGTGAGGAAGCAGAAGTGAGTGGGTTCCCATTTAGACAGTGAAATTGGGCTGCAGGACCCCCACTCCCTCAGTGGAGGGGGAGCCTGGGAGCCTCAGGGCAGACTGGAGCTCAGGCAGGGATTGACACTGCCACCTGGAGGCTGGATTTCTTCTTTTCCAGAAAGACATCTCTTGCCTTGGCTCTTGAACCCTTCAGCTGATTAGACTAGGCCCACCCGGAGAGCATCAAGGAGACTGAACTCTCTCCTCAGCTGAAGGTCGGCTGGCTGGAGGTGTCCACCACATCCTCAGAACCTCCTCAGGATGACACCCAGATCAACTTGCTGGGTAACTGGATCCCACAGCCCCGTCATGGGGATGTGGCATGTGTAGCACTCACCCAAGAGGCAACAGAAGGAGGGAGCAGAGGATGGGGCAGGCTGTCTGCATGCTGGTGAGGGGTGGGGGGGGTTGAGGGAGGTGGGACCTGTGAAGGAGGATCCCCTCTGGCTTCCTGTGAAGTTGAGGATCATTCCAGGAGGCACTGTAAGGGAAGAGCTGTCAGAACAGAGATGATGGGAGAACAGGACAATACTGGGGCATGAGTAGGAGATTAAGGGCAGGGTGCAGGTGTGGGCTGGGAGACTCCTGTTACAGAGGAAGCCCCGGAACTGAGCGCTGGGCATTGGGGTGCTAGTACATGGACACTGAAGTCATGAAGAGTTGCAGGGAGGACCCGGCCCTGAAGACCAGAGAGGAAGCTTCTTCCTAATGTGGCTCAGAGGAACTGCCACGGAGGGGAGGGGGGTAGAAGGAAGGGAGACAGAGATCCCCCAGCTCCCTCCAGACTTGGAGGTGGGCAGACAAGGGAGAGAAAACCTTCATCACCTGACAGGCGAGGGAGCAACAGGATACAAAGCAGAGAAGCAGGTTTTGCCCAAGGAAAACAAAGGACATGACACTAAGTGGGGAGTGGGAGCATCGAGGTGGGGAACCAAATCAGACACCCAGTGCCTCCCCCCACTGCTGGTGGGGTTCATACCTGACCAGGTGAGATGGTGAGGCCAAGGTCTCGGCTAGCTTGGTTGACTCTAAGGTTTTTATGACCCCCCCCCTCACTGTGGCAGGGAATGACATCAAGTCCTTCGTGGGGAAAGACAAAGGCATGAGTGGCCACGTGGTACAAGACAGGCCTTGGATTCCTCTACTTCCACCTGGCAAAAACCTAGCCTGTGGACATCAGTAGTTACTTAATAAATGGCCCCAGTAGCTGCTATGTGCCAAATTTCTGGAGTGAACCATCCTGCAGGTGGGATGCCTCCCTGTCTAGTGCCTGCTCAGCCACACAGGCAACCAACAGGGCTTCCATCTCCAGATCTCCTAGACTGACCAGGGGAGTCACAGCCTCAGCTCTGAGTTGGGTGCTTCCCAGGGTCTCCGGAGCTCTGAGAAGTCTCCAGACAGCTCTCTGGGCAGACCAACTTGCCCCATGCCATCTGACAAGCTACTTTTCCTTGCCATGCCTCAGTTTCTCCTTTCTGCAGAATGGGAAGGTGCTGCGGCCACTGTGTGTTGCTCAGTAAGCCGGGCGGGGTGCCATCTTGAGCTAGGGTAGCCATGCTGAGGCCACCAGCTCACATGACTGCCGAGTGCCTGGAATGACTGAGACCAGACTGAGATAGACTTGAAGTATAAAGTATACAGAAAATGCAAAAAGAAAAAAAAATCCCCTAGATGTTTCTTTTCTCCTTTTAATTTGTATGTATTAGATGGAGATAGAGAGAAGCTGAGAAGAGAAGGGGAGACAGGTAAACAGAAAGAGAGGCACCTGCAGCCCTGTTTCGTCACTCCTAAAGCTTTCCCCCGGCAAGTGGGGACCAGGGGCTTGAACCCACCCACTTCTTTGTGCACTGTACCATGTGCACGTAATCAGGTGTACCACTGCCTGCGCCCCCCCACCCTGCTAGTGTTTTTATATTTACAGATCTTTGTATCATGTAGGTAATATTCTGTGCACACTGGACTAAGGAAAATCTCTTATCAGAGATCACGTACCATGGTGTTCTGTTCTTGGCTTTGTTTTTCAAAGCGGCTGACATTTTGAAGTCACCTGAGAGGCTCACATGTCATGTCCAAGTCACAGGGCTGTTTCAGGACAGGCACCAGCCAGCTGTGACCGTCTGGGCAGGTTCTGGTCCCTGCTGCCTTTCTGTGACCCCTGGAGCTGGGGATGAGATCACAATTTTCAGTGGGGGGGGGGTGGTGGTGGTGGTGGTGGTGGTGGTGAAATTTGAAAAGGAAAGGTTCTCGTGGCACAGGGAGGTGACCTGACATTTAAAAGCTCCGTGTTTATAAATCAAGCCGTCGGGCCCTGCAACAGCAGAGCCAGGAATGGAGGGCCAGTCAGGTGGGACAGAATGACTGCGGGGCTCCCTGAGGAAGAAATGTGCTGACCCTGAGTCAAGAGCATCAGGCATCACCCTCCTTCCTGCACGGCCGGTGCAGCCACCACCCTCAGACCCTCCAGATGCAGATTCTTAGGTTGCAGGCCCCGAATCTGTCTGGGGTGTGACTGGGCCCAGGAAGCAACATTTGGCCAGCAGCTGGCTATCTGCCAGAGGACGAGCCAAACCGGCTATGTGGGTCATTTTATTTTGTGCCAGTGGTGTGGGTCAGAGGCTAGAACCACTCACAATGGACAGAAGTGGAAACTGAGGCTCAGAGTTGGCTCCCCTGCATCCCTGTTGCCCGGCAAGGGAATGTGCCTCCTTGCCTTCGTGCAGGGCTGCTCTGTCTTCCTGTGTTTCTCTGTGTGTTTTCCCCAGTGCCGTGGGCTGAGTGAGCCTCTCCCGGGCGGGGGGGTGGGGGGAAGGTGGGCAGCAGAGCCGGCTCCAGGCCGAGCTGTGATTTAATAAGCAGACACTTAGGGCTCTGGTGCCGGGCCAGCGTGCGGGACTGCCCTCTCCGTTAATTGTCCATCGGCTGCCGCCGTCCCGGCCTGCTGGCGTCTCCGGGCTCATTAGGGAAAGGGAAGGGGGGTGGGGGGCTGGGGAGAACCCCCTCCCACCCCACCCCACCCCACCCCACCCCCCGCAGCTCTGGCAGTCTCAAGAAGATTTTTATCACACCGGACAAGACAGCAGGGTGACTGACAGTCACAGGAGTCCCAAGGAGGAGCTGGGCGGGACCAGTGCTCTGGTCCAGTCCTGGGTGGTGCCCTCTCTGGCCAGCTGGCCTGGAGAGGTCTCCAGCTCAGGGTTCAAGTCTGAGTTTGGCTCTGGGTCACAACTTTGCTTTGAGTCAAGACGTAGGGGTAGGGGTGGGGGGGTTCCAGCAGTTAGAATATCTTGCCAGAGTAGGGGTAGAATGCTGGGGTCCAGAAAGAGAGATGAGTGGTTAGTGACTACAGACAGCTATTTTACAAGATACAGCAGGTGTTTCATTCAGTCTGTGCAGTTTGCCCAGGAGGGCCTGGGTCAGCTGGGGAAAGCTCTCCAAGCCCCTGCCCCTCCCTTCCCCTCCCTTGCCCTCCCTTCCCCTCCCTTCCCCTCCCTTCTCCTCTTCTCTCTTTTCCTTTATTTTATTTATTTTTATTAATTTTATTGCCACCAGGGTTATCTCTGGGGCTCAGTGCCAGCACTACAAATCCACCACTCCTGGTGGCCCTTCCTTCCTTCCTTCCTTCCTTCCTTCCTTTCTTTCTTTCTTTTTATTTTCTTTTTATTTTACAAGAGAGACAAAAATTGAGAGAAAAAGGAGATAGAGAGGGAGAGAGAAAGGCAAACACCCGGGGACCTATTTCACCATTCGTAAAGCGTCCCCATCTCCCCTACAGGTGGGCAGTGGGGGCTCGAACCAGGGTCCTTGCACATGGTGATGTGTCCTTCACTTCCCTCCCCTTTTTTCAATATTTATTTATTTGGTAGGACAGAGAGAAACTGAGGTGGAAAGAGGAGACAGAGAAGTAGAGAGACAACTGCAACCCTGCTTCACCATGTGTGAAGCTTCCCCCCTGCAGGTGGGGACTGGGGGCTCAAACCTGAGTCCTTATACACTGTAACATGTGCGTTCTACAGAGTATGCCACCACTCAGCCCCTTCCCTTGGAAGGAGAGGAGCATACGATAAAGCCATGAGCAAGAATAAACAACCAGGATAAAGTCACTAGACTAGAACAGAGCCGGCCCAGGAAAGCCCCACTGTCATCTCTGTCTCTGTCATGCTGGGGCCACTGCCTATAGCAAAACCCTGTCACTGACCCCGGGGACTCGAGAGAGTGTGGTGGCAGGTCCTCCTCCATGCCAGTTCCAACCACGCCACTGGATGACAGTGGCCCCTGCCCAACCTCCTCATCTCCCCCAGTAAGAGAACTGAGCCAGTTCCTCCCAATTAAGCCGTGAACTCCTGCTCGCCAGAGAGGGTGCTGGGATACTCATGCATTGCTTTAAGATGCTGGGTCTGGAGATGATCAGCTATGTGCCCTAGACACACATCCTTGGGAGCTCCCAGCCATCACAAGCGTCATGCCCCTCAGGGCTCAGGTTGCTGGGTGGGGGAGTTTCTCCAACTCTAGCCATCACTTCTCCAGAGTCACTGGTTCCTGAATGCTTCTAGCCTGGCCCATGATGAGAGCCGGAGAAGACTTCCCAAGTGTGGGGTCTTGGGTGCCCCCAAGTTGGCACCTGAGGAGCAGAGAGTGCTGGGGGATGTGGGTTGGGTATCCCCAGGGTCTCCATAAGGTATACGTCCAAATCCTCAGTTTCTTCTTTTCCCTTAGAACGAACCTTACATCTGTTTGAGTGACTTAAGGTGTTCGAGCTGATGTGACAGCAAACAGACAAAGGGCATAATTTAAAGTGAGTTCACTTGTCTACCTTTGAAGACTTTTTTTTTGTTGTTTTTTGTCTCCAGGGTTATTGATGAGGCTCAGTGCCTGCACTGCAAATTCACTGCTCCTGGAGGCTATAGTTTCCCTTTTGCTGCCCTTGTTGTTTATCATTGTTATTGTTGTGATCGCTGCCGTTGTTGTGGGATAGGACAGAGAGAAATGGAGAGAGGAGAGGAAGATAGAGAAGGGGAGAGAAAGACAGACACCTACAGACCTGCTTCACTGTCTGTGAAGCGAACCCCGTGCAGGTGGGGAGCCGGAGGCTTGAATCAGGATGCTTACGCCAGTCCTTGCACTTTGTGCCATGTGTGCTTAACCCACTGTGCTACCACCTGGCCCCCTGAAGACGTTTTTAAAAGGGTGATAGCTAAAAAAAAAATAAAAAGGTGATAGCTCAACAGAAGAGCACAGGACCTGCATGTGAGAGGCCATGGACTCGACCCTCTGACATACAAGCAAGAGAGAGTGAAAGAGAACAGCATGAGTGGCAGCACACTGCTCTGGTTTCTCTCTGACACACACTAAACTCAGCTTTAAGTAGAGAGCGAAAGAGAGGGAGAGAGAATGAGAGAAGAAAGAGGAGGAGGAGGAAGAAGAGATGAGGAGGAAGGGAAGGAGAGGAGGAAGTGGAGGATGAAGAGAAGGAGTGAGAGGGGGAGGAAGAAAAGCAGCCAGAGAGATAGCTCAATTGGTAGGCCACAGAACTTACATGTCTGGTTCCATCCCTGGCACCACATATACTGAAGTGGTGCTCTAGCTTCCCTATCTATCTCTCTGTCTCTATCTATCTATCTATCTATCTATCTATGTATCTATATCTATCTATATCTTTCTTCTCTCATGTGAAACTTTCTACCTCCTATGAAATAAATAAGCCATTAATTAAATAAGAAAATAAAAAGAAAATCCACAAACCAGAAGAACTCACAGATAGGGAGAAAAAGGGGGGGGAGAGAGAGAGAGACAGAGAGGGAAGGAGAGAGAGGGAGGGAGACTTTGCTTCTGTAATAAACCTACCGATGCATGACATAAAAGTCAAGTACCACATAGCACCTTCTCCTGACACTGAAAGTGACTCGGCACAATTAAGCAATGGGGGTCTCCGGGAATGGCCATCTTTTTTTATATTTTTATATGAGCTCATAAAATATTTCATATCGAACTTTGTAAATTACATCAGTGCCTTTGAACAAACATCGAGTACTTTTTTAATAAATAAAATGGTCCAAATTATTTCCTGGAAGTGCAGTGTAGACATTAATAACTGGCTTCAAATGAAATTCTGCTTCGTAGCGATAAGCAAATGTAATTGCTATAAACTAAAACAGTCTGCCTGGCTTACCTGCCCCAGCAAGGAAACAAAATACTGAGCTAATGCAGCCATCAAGATATATAACCTGCGACTTCTCGAATAAACCAAATTCCATCCTTAAACACAGAGAGCTCAGAAATTCAGACCCAAGGACATAACTAGAAGGTATTTCCTGGAATTAGTTTCATATGTTTTATACATTGCAGTTATCGATTCATTTGACACGACATCTTAGGCAGTTTTAAAATTACATAGCGTGCATCAGAAAGACACACATTTCCATGGCATCTGGCACTCTGTGTTACACAAAACTTGTACTTATTTATTTTAAGTTAAAAAATCAATATTTCCACATCATTAAAGATAATAAAAATCCACATAGTATAAATCTTCCTTCTACTTCCTTTATCAGAGGTCGCAAACCATGGTTCATGACCAAGTCCAACTTTTTTCCTTTCTCTCTCTCCCTCTCCCTCTCCCTCTCCCTCTCCCTCTCCCTCTCCCTCTCCCTCTCCCTCTCCCTCTCTCTCTTGTTACCTGGGTTATCACTGGGGCTCAGTGCCTCCATGACTCCACCATTTCTGGTGGTTAATTATTTTATTTTCCTCCTCTCTCTCTCTCTCTGTCTGTCTGTCTGTCTCTCTCTCTCTCTCTTTATTTATCGCTGGGTCTTGATGCCAGATCCATATGCATGGTAACATGTGCTCTACAGGGTCAACCACCTGCCAGCCTCCAACCACTCACTTCTGAGTAGTCCCCTGGGCTAAAATGCCTTTATACTTCAAACAGTCTGACAAAAAAGAAAAGAAGACCATGTTGTGACACGTGAATAATCACCAACCATTCTAATCTGTGTTTCTGCAGAGAAAGGTTGATGGGAACTTAGCCCTACTCATCTCGCCACCTGTCATCTAGGCTGCTAACGTTAGGACAATCACAAAGTAAAGCAGTTGGAACCTCTGGGGTGTGGCCTACAAAATCTAAAAATGTTTGCTGTCTGGCTCTTTCCAGAAAGCACAGTGCCACCGTCTCCACTCTAAGAAGCTACAAACGGAAGCACTGTGCACAGCACTGGGAGAAGCTTCATGAAAGGTGAAGTGGTGGTGGCATGTTGTCTCTCCACCCTCCCCTGTCCCAGCTGGAATTCAAAAGAACAAGATAATAAAGGTTTCCAGAGCAGGGAAAACATACATACACAAGGTCCTGACAGGGTATAGTTACTAATAATGACAATTAGATTAATAATGATGATTTGGCAGGAGAACCTATGGAAACTTCTAAAGAAGTCAGACCCAGCATATGGAACTCAGCTTTCAGGAGTGACAATTTCTCTCCCCACAGCAACCTGCAAGGAGACACTACGCCCAACTAATGGAGGGAGAAACCGAGTCAAGAGTACTGGCCATGGGGGTCCAACAGCTAGAGAGCGGCAGCATCAGATTTCAGGGCTCAGTCTCATTGCAAGTCATTAGCACAAACGCCCCTCCCTGGAGACTTGAGTCCTCAAGACTCTTTCCCCACCTTCCCCTCAAAAAAAAAAAAAAAAAAAAAAGACAAGGAAAAGGAAGAGAACATTAATAGTAAAGACAGATTCAAAAAAAGGGGGAGGGCAGAAAGAAAATAAAAACAAATCAACCGCTTCTTTGTAAGTAAAAGGGATGGAAGTGGGGGCAAGGAGTTAATAAAGAGAGTCACTTGAAAGGAGACACACAAAGACCTTCCACTGAAGACCATGACTCCATGGGCGTGGGGACGACGCATCCCCGTGCGTCATGCTTTTTCTCTGAGCCCGGGTTATTTATCTGCATGAGCTCTTGTTTTTTCCCTTGCTTTAAAGGAAAGTGCGCAAACATTCTCACTTCAAAGGGCTCAATCCTCATAAATGTCAGTTCACTGCCGGCCTGGAAAGAATAGCATCGGCAGAGTCTGAAAGAGGGGGGGGGGGGACTAGGGGACCCCAGGCACATCTGTGAGGAAGAAGGGAAAGCAAGCAGCCACTGGCTTCTTTCTCTGGGGCAGGCACGGGGAGCCTTGAATGAACCCAGGTGAGCAGGGGCCCGTGGCAGCCAGGAGCAGGGCATTGCCCAAGTTCAAATTCCAAACAGGCCTCTTGGTAGCTGGGCACGTCTCCACAATATGAAGACTCTTTTCTGTCATCTCTGAAGGGGAAATGACTTATAGAAGCAGCTGCACACAGTCCTTGAAAAATTAACAAGAGAGGCAAGGGCTAGCCCAGTGCTTGGCACAAGAGTCCTGAGTGGCTAGCAGCTGTTGTTGCGGGCATCTCTTGGATGGACGGAGCCAAGTCTGACTCACACACTCACTGCCTGTGATAAAAAGTGGGGGGGGGTGACTTCTCAGATAGGTGGATTCCTTCCCTCACCCCACCCCACCCCAAGGCAAGCTATGGCAGGGGGAGGTGGCAGGGGGAGGGGAGGGATGCAGGTCACCAGATCAGAAACAGGAACTCAAAGGCCTGTGAGACTGAGCAGTAGCAGAGCACAGGAGCTGCATGCAAGAGACCCCAGGTTCCATCCCTGGCACACTCAATAGCTCAGAAGCTCAAGTCCACTGTGGAGAGTTTGGGAAGCGGCCCACAGACATATGTGGAAAGGCTCCAAGTCACTCATCACCAGAGAAATACAAACCAAAACCACATTGAGATTCCACCTCACACCTATGAGAATAGGGCTCCATCAATAAGACAGGGAAGATAAGTATTGGAGAGGATGGAGAGAGAAGGGGGGAGGGGCTCTACTACATTGTTGGTGGGACTATGAGCTGGTGCAACCACTCTGAAGAATAGTATGGAGAATCCTTAAACAAATACAAATGGAACTACCATACAACCCAGCAATTCCACTGCAAGGCATATACCCCAAAGATATAATAGCATTGATTTGAAGGGATATATGCACCCCCATGTTCACAACGGCTTTGTTCACAATGGCAAAAACCTGGAAACCACCAAAATGCCTCTCGACAGATGATTGGATAAAAAATATTATAAGACATATACTCAATGAAGAATTATGCAGCAATAAAAAGGGATGCTATTGCATCCTTTGGGATAAAGTGGATGGAATTGGAGAAGATGATGCAAGTAAGGAAGTGAAGGATAACTACAGAATGGCTTCAGATGCGCAATACAGAGAATTGAGTAGACGAATGAGAAGAAAACAAAATGTCAACCTAGTGTCAAGACTGTGGGAGAACTATAGTGGTTATGTAAGGGGTGGGGATGGGGACACAGACCTTTGGTGACAGGAGAGGTGAAAATAAATAAATGAATAAAGGAATAAATTAGAGTTTGGGAAGCAATCTGATATCATGACAAGAGACAGTTGTAACTCCCATGGTGTTTCCCTATGTCCCCTCTCTTCCTCCTTCTCTGGGGGTGCAGGAAGTGACCGTCTTGTGGCCCCAAAGGAAAGAGGATCTCAGCAGCTCCCAAGATTCCCACTGACTCAAGGAACCAGTGCCAACAACCACCTCCTACTGACCCCCTGTTTTACATTTACTTGATTTAAGCTGCTGAAGTCAGTCTCCCTTACTTGTGGACATCTGCATTTGTAGCTAACTCAAGAGAGCCTTTCATCTCCTTACACCCAGCTCTTTGGAATCTCAACATGAAGCAACTGAGGTGTGTTTGAGAGAACTCCGAGCTTGGGTGCTCGCATGTGGTACTGAGAATCAAACCCAGAGAATTTTAAGGCATACAGTGCACAGCTGAGCTGTCTTCCAGCCTGGACAAGTCTCCTAATTCCCTGTAACTTCTCTGAGACCCTACCAGGCCATAAAAACCCACTTCACTCATTCAAGAATCCAGGAGGACAAGAGAGATACACTGAATGGGCATGGGGCCAGGGAGGTGGTTTCTGCTCTCTTTGGAGCATCTTTTTAAGGCATCTTTCAGGCTCTTGGTGAATCAGAGCCCAACACATTAGGACCAGTGGGGACTGACCCAGGAAAAGTGGTATCTTGGAGGAAAAGGAACTCATGGCTTCCACAGCAACACGCTCCCCCAGCAGCAATTTCGAATGGAGACGGGCCTGGTGAACCCTACCGGTGTCAGCAGTATTTTTCAGATGATTTCCTTCCATGCCTGGCTAAGTTATAAGAGGAAGTTCACAGGTCTTTGGGCATCTCAACCCCATTCACATTGTTAGTCCAACCCAGTCCCCTTTCTGTCTATTTCAGATGGATTTTCTACTTCCACATCCTACAGAGAAAACTCGCTCTGTCTTTCCCAGCCTTAGCCCCTCACTCCTGCCCGCATGGGCCATTGGACTGATGGGTTCCACTGGTGTTGACTGAACACCTACTATGGGATAGATTCCCCAGGGAACAGAATTCCAGCAATAGCAAATGACACATTCCTGCCCAGGTCATCACACAACATTCTGCATCTCATCCACTTCCTACAACGACCCTCCCTCAGAATTCATCTGTGGACACTTCTTCCCAATCTTTCCATTCCGCAGTTTACTGCCTGGCTGATACTTTTATTGCTTTTTGTCCAAACATTTGTGCTGCTATGTCCCTCCACAAAAGGCATTTCAGAAGTAAGAAAGGACCCTGTTCATGGGAGAATTCTACATCACCATATCCGGGCTTCACAGTAACTTGGACAGATGGGGATATCACAGACACAAGAGCTGTACAGTCACTTGGGAAGATCTGGGGCATGATGCCTACAGCTTGGGACACACACCCTCTTCCACCTTGGTCACAGTGAAGCTACGGAAGATGGGTGGCTGAGTGACCACCACCACCACCACCCACCAGCTGAAATTTCTGATGCAATTTATAAATTGAAAAGGGATTTTTTTTTTTTCATGGAAGAAGATAAAAGGGCCCGAGTCCCTAGGGGGAGGCAATTTCTGGGAGCCAGAAAAAATTCAGATCCCTATCCCGCAGGACCGATGACCAGCTATGGAAGTTATAAAGAACAAGTGTCCATAGCTGTGGTGGGTTTGGGGTTCAAAAGGGTTGTGGAAAAGCCCCAGGTGTACCATTAGTCGTTAGTCGTGGAAGGTAGGCAGGATTCAAACCCGCACTTCCTGATGCTTACACAGACACTGCCTTTGGCAAAGGAGTCCTTGGAGTTTGGAGCACACTTTCATGTTGGAAACAGGCTGTTTGGATGAATGTGCCATCCAAGCAGATGGTATGAAGGCAGGTGAATGAGCAGAGGAACAGGTAGGGGTACTGTTGCCATGGCAGTGACCTGTCTGTATGTCCACTGAGTCTGTGAAGGAGAAGAGGGCTCTGTCTTAGGACAGCTGGGATACCCCAGAAGTGGAGCTGAAACCAACCGGGCCTTATCCAGAGTGTTCTCCAGTGCCACCTGGGGGAGTGAAATGAGGCAGGGAGCTGGAGCCAGCCAGGTAAGAATCTGGCTTAAGGTGAAACGAAAGCCTCAGACGGGTCCCCCAGGAATGCTGAAGGGCTGACTGAACTGTAGACCTGCCCCTCCCCAGGATGAGATGAGGAGGCCTGGCTTCCTACTCCAGCACCAAGCAGGCCCAGAAATGCTCAGCTGCCACCAGGCAGGTGACCTTAGGTGTGGCGAGCAGATGCCCCTGGTCCTGGCCCCTGGGGGGAGTGAGATCTGCCATGTTCCAGAGCTGCAGTTCAGCCAAGGTCAGAGTCATTGTGTGTGATTAATGGCTCATCATCCCATGAGAGCCCTGCACAAAAGCTCCTGGCCCACTCCGTCACCGTCACCATCACCGTCATAGCTTCATACTCCTCCCAGTCCATTTAGAAGGGGGGAGGGTGGTATTTCCTCTCTGTGCAGCTAAAGAATCAGATTCTTCAGATCTGGAAAAGAGCTTTTAACCCTGGGGTTATGGTTTCCTGGGAGTCAGGACCAGACATCACAAACATGTCCAGCCTCTTAGGTGAGAAAGAAAAGACAGACTGGAGCAGGAAGAGGGCTCCTCAGACTGTCTGAGTCAGTCTGTGCCCATGGAGTGAGCCAGCCTCCTCCATCTCAAATCCAAGCCCTAATGGTCTCCATTCTCCAGAACAAAGTGAGAACAGAGAGGATGTGTGGTTTTGGCCACAGGGCTCACAAGTGCAGTAGCTGGGACTTGAACCATGGCAGTCTGGCTCCATGGAGAGGGTCATACCTCTCTCTCTCTCCCCTTTAAATTGGGGGATTAATGATTTACAATAAATACAATTGCTTGCTACATGTGTACTTCAGCTTTCTGAAAAACATTCCTACCATTGGCCTAAGTCCTCCTCCACCATGGTGTACCAGTCCCTGATACCACCGCGCCCCAAGATTCTTTTGCTTTGGTGCAATCCACCAAACCCAGTCCAAGTTCTGCTTTGTGCTTCCCATTTCTGTTCTTATTTCTCAACTTCTGCCCATGAGTGACATCAACCCATACCCATCCTTCCCTCTCTGGTTTACTTCACTTAAGGTGAGTTCACCTTCTTCACCAGGGCCAGATCTTAAGGAAGCCCTAGGTAACTCCAGATCTCCCCTGTGCAGAAGGCAGCAAGCCCTGGTCCCCAAGCCCAGTCTGGCCACCTTTTCTGGGGCTTGACTTTACCTGGGGATGAGAGAGAGCTGGATGAAAGGTCATCCTCACATACACACTTCCTCCCTCCCCAGTAAAGCTGCCCCCTGACCTGTGAAGCTAATCCTTCCCCCCAGGCCTGAGTGTGGTAAGCACACTAAGCACCCCGGGGTGGGGGTGGGGGGTCATTGGTTCTAATGGTGAGAGGCTGCTCAGGAACTCAGAAATGGTCAGCAGGGAATGGGCTTGTCCTCCAATATGGCCACAGCCCAGAACTACCTGGGCCCTGGGTGGTTTCCTTGACAACTGGGTCGAACTCCTTGTTTTGCTTTTGTGTTTTTAACCTTGTTTCATAAGCCAAGGGAAGGGGGGGAGGGGAAGGGCGGCGTGAAGGGGAGGAGAATTCTGTGAATTAGAGAAAATTTTCATCATGACCTTGTAAATAAGCCTGTGCAGGTGAAGGTGTCTAAAACAGTTGAGACTCCTTTTGAGAAAAAGCACAACTGAGGCAAAGAGGTGTGGAAAACCACATGCCTGAGGCTTAGTGGATACGTGCTGGGCCCTGAATGATGACGTGAGAAAGGTGCCAGTGGGTGTTTCAGGCCTGTGTGGGTGCAGAGCCTTGAGTGACTCCTGTTTGCAGGATGAAGGCAGGCAGGCACCGGAACTCCGCTAGCAGAGCGTTTTGTGTGATCACTGCTAACACTACTGAATGTCTACTTCCAAACAGACCGGGCTAAGTGCGTTCAGTAACAACTTTCTGAATCTTCACACCGGCCCTATAGCTACTGTCACCAGTTTTAAGAGAAGGAAGCCTAAACTTGGAGTAGTGATGGAAGTTCCTTTTGGAAGCCTTACACAAGGGATTCAAAGACCTGCTCGGTCATGCTGCCTTCACCCAGGACTTTGAGTGACATGCTTGATCTGCTCTCTTTCGGATCCTTTGCACAATGGCGTGAGGGTGCCTGCCTTCTCCCACTATCCTATCTTCTGTCTCCCAGAATCCCCTCCCTACAAACGGAGGAGAACAGCATGACGGGAATGAACCAGGAGAGCCTACATTTCTAGAAAATACCTTGACTGCACACACACTCTAAGATGGTACAGTGGCTGGGAAATAGTTCACCTAGAAGAGCACCTCCTTTATCAAGAAAAAAATGAGGGCTGGGTGGTGGCTTACCCAGTTGAGCACACTCATTGCCATGCCCAAGGACCTGGGTTCAAGCTCCAAGTCCCTACCTGCATAGGGGAAGCTTCATGAGCGGTGAAGCAGTGCTGCAGATCTATCTACCTCTCTATCTCTATCTCTATCTCTGTTTCCCTTTCCTCTTTCAGTTTCTCTCTGTCCTCTCCAATAAGTAAGCCTAAGGGAAGAGAAAAGAAAAGCAAAAAGAAAAGGGAAAAGAAGATGATGAGTTTGGAAGAGGAGAGAAAGACAAGGAAAATGGAGTGGAGAATGCATGTATGCTATTCTATCTGAAGCCAAACTACAAAAGGTTAGCACTCCAGGGCAGGGTTTATTTCCATCTTAAAATAGAGCAAAGCCTCAGAACTGAGGGAATTGACCTGTCCCCTCTGCAGGAGCCTCTGGGGCAGATGCGTGAAGAGCAAGAGTGACACTGTCCTCCCAGATTCCCCAATCTTGATTCATCTGAAGCTGACAGCCTCCCTGTCCTGCAGCTGGCTGGGCCCTGGCTCCCACTTCTGGGTCTACAAACTGAGCAAACTCAGCCAGAAGTCACTGTTCCCACTTTCCTCTTTCCTGATGCCCAGTGTTGGCTCTGTCCCAAGAGGCAAACTCAGATCTAGTGAGTGAGCCCCTGAATGCCCTTAACCCACTAGGCCTGGTGCAACTAATACATGATTCTGGAATCCCAGATTATTGCTTCCATTTGCCTTGGGAGCCCCCTGCACTGGGTGTTACAGCTGAAGAACTTCTGTTCCTGGGGCAGGAGACATCCTGTGTCCAACTCCTTAGTGGTATAGACTGAGTCAGCTCTGAGTTCTCAGTAAATGCTCAGTAAATCCTCAGGCAAGCCCTCTCTGATGTGCCTTCTAAAGTGATGATGTCTCCACTACCCTCTACTTTTCCTACTCCTGTAATTTCCTAGACCAGAGGAAGCCAGTAGGCTGATTCAGCTCACTGACAATCTGTATAAATAAAGTTTTATTAGAACACAGCTGTGTCCACTGGCTTCCATCTTGGCCTTGACAGCTTCCATGTCATAATAGCTAAGCTGAGTGGTTGCAGCCGGGACCTTGAGGCTATCCAAGCCTGAGCTGTTTCCTCTCTGATCCTTTCAGAAAAAGCTTGCTGACCTCATCTTTGTATAGAGTGTTCTGATTGCCCATTCCTCTAAATAAGACATTTTTAACTACTCACCCTCCCAAGGAGAAGTTTAATGATGTGTTATTACAACATACAGTAGATACATAGTAAATAGGTGGATAGACAGACTGACACAAACACGCTATTCTTTTCTCCTGACACACAAACATCATTGGTCCAACTTGGAACCTGACCACAGGAGAAAGTTTGGCATGTCTACTTGACTAGTGGGCATTCTCATTATGAGTTTCAAGATGAAGGGGGTTTGCCCCTCATGTTCAAGGCCATATCAGCACCCCTCCCCCCACATTTAGATGGTGTCTGCGGTGCTGTCGGTACTGCATAAACAAGTATAGTCAGAGTGAATGAACACAAGAGCTCTCACAGTAAAGAAGAGTGGACTTGGCATCACATTTTGTTTTCTTCTAGAAATACCCTCAGATCAATGGGCAAATTTGCTTTGCCTTCTGTATTGTTTTCCCTTTGCTCTCTCTCTCTCTTTCTTTTCACAAGATAGTAGACAAGGTTTTAGTAAATAGAACACAAAAAGCAACAACCACCAAGGGGGAAAATGATAAAATATGATGTATTAAACTAAGCAGCCTTTTTTTTTTTTTTGCAAGGCTATAGGAAGTTTATTGGAATAAACATGTTAAGAAATAGTCATCAAGACAGAGGAGGACCTAGTCAGG
Organism: Erinaceus europaeus; assembly: GCF_950295315.1. Taxonomy (NCBI): domain Eukaryota; kingdom Metazoa; phylum Chordata; class Mammalia; order Eulipotyphla; family Erinaceidae; genus Erinaceus; species Erinaceus europaeus. Next base: position 10,229,885 of record NC_080167.1, on the reverse strand, counting down.
GTTGTATTGTTATGTGGAAACTTAAGCATGTGCAAACTATTGTATTTCACTGTCAGTTGTAAACTATTAATCCCCCAATAAAGAAATAAATTTAAAAAAAAAAGAAATAGTCATCAAATAGAAATAAATGTAGATGGTCAAATATAGAAATAGAGTCAATCCATATCTGTGACCTTGGGAGAACTACAGCAATTTTCTGCTAAACGGGGATGGGGACACAGAACTCTGGTGGTGGAAACACTGTGAAATTGTACCCATTATCTTATAAGTTTGTAAATCACTACTAAATTAAAAAAATGCATAAGAAAGAAAGAGTGATCAAGAGAAGGGAAGACAGTAGAAAAGACTCATCTGCCTCCAACTTGACCCAGAGGGAGTTCTGTCAGCAGAGAGGGAGCCCATGGCCTTGCTGCCTGGCAACTTCTCAACTGAAACTGGGTTTTGTGTTAAAATAGGGATACAAGTGTGGCAGTCATTAGCCACCCTGGCATCAGGGGCAGATTTCTGTCCTACTTAATCACAGGCATGGAAACCTTTTCTTTTGACACTCAGAATGACGAGACAATAACTTCTGCATTATTCTCTAAGGGAGAGATTCATGGGCACACCTGGAAGGAAGTGCACATTTTTCTGCATGCTTGATACATCAGCCCTGCAGTGTGGGGGGCTGAATCCAAGCCCTATCCTGGGCTTTGAGGCCATAGGACCAACTGTGGACATTTCCAGTTTCAGGGATCCAATATGAACTGTTACCCTGCCCTCCCCACCCATCAATTCTTGGACCCACACAGAGCTATCACAATTGAATCCACCCCTGGGGACTTCCCCGACTCCTTCACGCCATCGACGCCCTCCAGGGTGATCCTCCCTCTGCCAATGGTCATCTCTTTGGGTTCTGTTTCTCTCCAGCTCAACTCTTCCTCCCTCACCCAAGCCCAGGCTAATAGCATCTTCCACCTGAGGCCTTGTAGCAACTGCTGACTCACCTCCACTTATCTCTCTTTAACCCTTACTAGCCCTGGAGATCTTCCTTCCTTCCTTCCTCCCTTCTATCTCCTCCTCCTCCTCCTTTTTTATTGCCACCAAGGTACCAAGGTTATCACTGGGGCTCGGTGCCTGTGCAATGAATCTACCACTCCCAGCAGTCATTTTTACTTTTTTTTTTTTTTAATTAGAAAAGACAAAGAAGTTGAGAGGCGAGGGGGAGATAGATAGATAGATAGATAGATAGATAGATAGATAGATAGATACAGCATTGTTTAATCACTTGTGAAGCTTCCCCCCAGCAGGTATGGAGCGAGGGCTTGAACCTGGGTCCTTGAACATGGTAACATGTGCACTCAACTGGCTCTGCCACAGCCAAGCCACCCTAAGAGATCTTTTTAAAATGGATTCCACAAATCAAAGATCAAGTCCTCTTTGTGTTTCTGTGGGATTCTGGATAATATCCTAACTTTTTTTTTTAACTTTATTGATGTATTATTTATTGGATAGAAATACAAACCAAGAGGGAAGGGAAAGAGAGAGAAAGAGAAAGAGAAAAAGAGAGACCTGCTTTATCAATTATGAAGCCTTGCTCCTTCAGGTAAGGACTGGGAGCTTGAACCCAGGTCCTTGCATATTGTAGCATGTGTGATCAACCAGGTGCGCCACTACCCAGCCCCTCTTCCTAACTCTTTTTTTTTGTTGTTTATTTAAATATTTATTTATTTAATTTATTCCCTTTTTGTTGCCCTTGTTGTTTTACTGTTGTAGTTGTTGTTGATGTCGTTGTTGTTGGATAGGACAGAGAGAAATGGAGAGAGGAGGGGAAGACAGAGAAGGGGAGAGAAAGACAGACACCTGCAGACCTGCTTCACCGCCTGTGAAGTGACTCCCCTGCAGGTGGGGAGCCGGGGACTCGAACCGGGATCCTTATGCCAGTCCTTGTGCTTTGCACCACGTGCGCTTAACCCACTACACTACTGCTCAACCCCCACCTCTTTCTATCTCTTAAGCATTACATGATATATCCTGTAGGACTTGGTTCTTGCTCGTTTTGCAAACCTGAAGATTCTAAAGATGCAGGTTAGAGAGAAGGAAGCTGATATCTTCCACATGACTGTGGCCAGCAGAGTACTGTGCTAGGTGCTTCACACTTAGGCTGATCCTGGCATGCCCCCTACAAGTTGTCTATAAATCCTAGGTGTCAAGTATATATCATGTTTATTTTTCCTTAAGAATTTTTTTTCTTTTTAAAATTCCTTCATCTTTATTTAGAAGATAAACAGCTTGCATCCGTGTGAAGTGTTGATTGTGGAACTGCCACATGGTTCAGACTGGATGCCTACAGACTTCTTTTAGGTGACAGTGCAAGGAATTAGTTTATGTCAACAGACCCCCTTTTTTTTTTTAATCTCATGCAACCAAACTTGATTCTAAAGCATTCAGCATGGCTTTGAGGCTCTCCAACTGCACTCACTGACACAGCCAGCCACTACATGGAAAAGCCAGGAGACAAGACACCCAGGCATCATGGCCAAGGAAAATAACCCTGATCTGCTGAGAAAGAAACACAAAATGCAGGGGAGTCGGGCTGTAGTGCAGCGGGTTAAGCAAGGTGGCGCAAAGCACAAGGACCGGCATAAGGATCCCGGTTCGAACCCCGGCTCCCCACCTGCAGGGGAGTCGCTTCACAGGTGGTGAAGCAGGTCTGCAGGTGTCTATCTTTCTCTCCTCCTCTCTGTCTTCCCCTCCTCTCTCCATTTCTCTCTGTCCTATCCAACAACGACAACAACAATAATAACTACAACAATAATCCAACAACGACAACAACAATAATAACTACAACAATAAAACAGCAAGGGCAACAAAAGGGAATAAATAAAAAAAAAAAAAGAAACACAAAATGCGACTATTTATTAAGAACTTAGTTTGAAGGTGTCAGGTAGGTGGTCTACATGGTAGAGACGGCACATTAAGAGCGATTCAGCTTGCCAAAAGGCAGCAAGATAGTTCAGCTGGGCAGGTGCCTGCTTCATCATTCATGTGACCCAGGTTGGAGTCTGCCTCCACCACACTAGGGCAAAGATTTGACGTCTCTCTCTCTTTTTGCCTGGAAAAATGCCAATCGGAGGGATGAAGCCCCAACAATGATAAAGAAAAAGGAAGGAAGGAAGGAAGGAAGGAAGGAAGGAAGGAAGGAAGGAAGGAAGGAAGGAAGAGGGAGGGAAGGAAGGAAGGAAGGAAGGAAGGAAAGAAGGAAGGAGGGGGGAGGGAGGAAGGGAGGAAAGGTGAAAGAAACTTAGTTTGAAACTTTAAACAAATTTCACGGAGCACACATGACTGGCATTTTTATTTTCTAGAAAAAAATTCTTGGGGTCTGGGTTGTGCTGCATCTGCTTGAGCGCCCGTGTTCAAATGCTCAAGGACTAAGGTTCAAGACTCCAGGGTTATTGCTGGGGCTCGGTGCCTGCACTATGAATCCACTGTTCCTGGAGGCTATTTTTTCCCCTTTTGTTGCCCTTGTTGTTTATCTTTGTTGCTGTTATTATTGTCGTTATTGCTGTTGTTGTTTTTGGACAGGGCAGAGAGAAATCGAGAGAGGAGGGGAAGACAGAGAGAGGGAGAGAAAGCTAGACACCTGAAGACCTGCTTAACCGCTTGTGAAGACACTCCTGCAGGTGGGGGCCAGGGGCTCAAACTGGGATCCTTAACACCTGTCCTTGTGCTTTGCACCATGTGCACTTAACACACTGCCCCCCCCCCCCCGCGCTGTTTACTGTTTATTGTCTTAACCCAACTCTCCTTCTTTCCTGCCTCATAACCTAATGTCATTGCTTGGTTCCAGGCCTTGTGTCTATACTCTGGTCAAAGAAAAGAAGAAAGGAAAGGAAATAAATACCATTAATTGTAAACCTCACCAATCTGACCTAGGGAGCTACTCTGCCTTAATTCAACTTTCTAGTCCTATTCTCAACTCTGACACAACCTTCACAGAAAATACTTTTAGTTGACCTGCATGTTAGCTGTCAGGTTCAAGGAAAAATTACTAAAGTCATGGGCCCTTGGAACATACCCAAAGCTTGTTCCAACATGAAGACCCCAAATTTCATCTGCTACATAATTATCTTTGGGTTCCTGGTTATTAAACAATTTGTTCTGCTTTATATCCTACCACTTTTCAGTCACCAAATTGCAGACTCTACCATGATGTCAACCTGATTTCCCTGGGCAGGCAACCTTACCAATGTGTCCTAGAACCTCACCTTCCCAGACCCCTGCCTCACTAGGGAAAGATGGAAGCATGCTGGTGGTATATATTCACCTGCCAAAGTCCATGTCCAGTGGAGAAGCAATTACAGAAGCCATGTCTTCCACTTTCTGCATCCCATAAAGAATTTTGGTCCTCCCAGAGGGATAAAGAATAAGGAAGCTTCCAATGGAGGGGATGGGACACAGAACTCTGGTGGTGGGAACTGTGTGGAATTGTACCCTTGTTATCTTACAATCTTGTTAATCATTACTAAATCACTAATAATAATAATAATAAAGAAAAGTAGAGAAGAACATGCAAAAGGCTTGTCCCAGGAATGGCTTAAGGACATAAGCCCCAATACCATCACTTAAATCTCAATGACCAGAAGCTTTCTGATCATAGTTCACTTTATGAACCATGGGCATGACTGAGGAGCAGGGTCTACGGCACAGCTCATACAGGTAACTAGACGTGGTGGCTCAGTTACTATGGAGGAAGACGTCACAGCCATGGGGGGCCTCACCACCACCCTCCACCAGAGGTGTCCAGCCACCCTGCCAACACAGGCCAGACAATCTTGACGGCCTTTATCAAGGCCAAGTTTGAGTTCAAAAACTATCCAATGGACCACTACTAAGTCCTGCTGACTCATCCGTCCTCTCGATGGTTCAGTTTTCCTGTGGTGTTTGCACTCATCCGGGCCCTGGGGAAGCTATGAGAACTGAGTTAAGGTAAAGACTCATCTGTGATGTTCAGGATGGTTTGGAGGTCTCTGGGCCCTTCCGCCAGCCCTGTCCAAGGCTGGAATCCAGACATCCAGGGGGTGGGGAGGGTGGTGGTTCGAACAGGCAGAGAGAGATTTATACCATGTCCCAGAGCCTGCTCCCAGAGCTGATGCTACTTGAAAGGAACCCTGTGGGAGTGGCATCTGGGAAGATTAGGAAGATGACAGTGGCCCAGGGGGAGGGGGGCAAGAGGGTGCAAAAAACCAATGTGGATGAAAGCGGCCGGCCCCTTGCTTGTTTTCATTTGTGCTCTTTTTCATTTCAAAGAGAATTAGAGGAGATGACTTATGGCTTCATTAGATGCCGACAAGTTGAGGAACATTAATCCATCTTCCCTTGTGCATTAAGGCCCGCTAATCTCTCTGGGGCTGGGGGGAGGTCGGGGGTGATGGAAAAAAAAAGAAATTGATAGGTTTCTGTCCCCCCTTGAGCCCCACCTCCTGCCTCCAGCTGCCTCCCACTTTCCCTCTTATGGTTTTGTTTGGCATATGGGGAAGAATCATGAGGTGTTGAGTATCATTAACTTCCAAACACCTAGGAAATCAGTAGAAAAAGTGCAAACATCGAAGCCCCCCGGGCCCCCTGACTGTCTCTGCAACTGATCTGTCCCCTCCCCCACCCACCACCAAATCTTCCCACTAGGGAGCTGAAAAAAAAAAAAATCCCAGTTTGGAAGGCTGACTGTCTCAGGGGAGAGAGAAGGGGCCCCTGGAGGAATGAGAGTGTGACCCCCACAGAAGAAATGAAAGTGGGGCTGCCTTCTTCGCTCAGCCCTGCTCACACATGGTTCTGAGCATTTAATAAACAGGTTGACACTCCACGTCCTCTCATTAGGAGGACTCAGGGACCTGGAGTGTCATAAATCACGCAGCCAGGTTATCAGGGCTTGTGATCTCTAAGGGTGTTGGGGCGCCCTCCTGTCTGCTGGCACCGAGGCTGCAGCACGCAAGCTGCAAAGAATTAGCCGCCGCGCCATGATCGAATGCACACGCCCCGGAGGAGGAGAGAGGTCCAGCCGGACAGGCAGGGCAGGGCGGGGATGCCCGGGCAGTCAGCACCAGCACAGCTGCCCAGGGGTGCCTGACTGCAGTTGGAAGATGGAGGGAAGACATGACCTCGTGATGAACAAGAAGCAGAGCTCTGTGCTGAGTGAAGGGAAAGTTAGGATTTCCAAGAGGGAGGGGAGACTGGTAACCCTTATGGTTCCCAGTCCAGTTTCCCACCCAAATCACATAGTAAAACGGCTGCTTTGGGGGCCGGATGGTGGCACGCCTGGTTGAACACACATTCTATCGCACAGACATCCGGGTTCAACCCCCTGGTTCCCACCTTTGGGGGGTGGGCGTGTGTGGGAGAGCTTCATGAGTGGTTAAGCAGGGCTACAGGTGTCTCTCTTTCTCTCTCCCTCTCTATCTCCTCCTCTCTCAAATCTCTCTCTGTCCTTTCAAACAAAATAGAAACCGGGGGGGCGGGAGAGGATCGTCACCGGGAGCAGTGGGTGCTTAGTACTGGCACCAAGCCCCAGCAATAACCCTGCTGACAAAAATAAATGAATAAATGAATGAATAAATAAAAGCTTAAAGCTCTTTGATCTAGCAAGATTTCATTCTCTGGTCTGGACCTGGGCTTTAATAGTGCTTACTATTGCAGTCTCCATGGAGTGATGTCTTTTTTTTTTTTAATAATTTATTTCTTTATTGGGGAATTAATGCTTTACATTCAACAGTAAATACAATAGTTTGTACATGCATAACATTCCCAGATTCCCATTTAACAATACAACCCCCACTATTTCATTCATCATTTTTCATGGACCTGTATTCTCCCCACCCACCCACCCACCCCGGAGTCTTTTACTTTGGTGTAATACTCCAATTTCATTTCAGGTTCGACTTGTGTTTTCTTTTCTAATCTTGTTTTTCAACTTCGGCCTGAGAGTGAGATCATCCCATATTCATCCTTCTGTTTCTGACTTATTTCACTCAACATGAATTTTTCAAGGTCCATCCAAGATCGGCTGAAAACGGTGAAGTCACCATTTTTTACAGCTGAGTAGTATTCCATTGTGTATATAGACAACTTGCTCAGCCACTCATCTGTTGTTGGACACCTGGGTTGGTTCCAGGTTTTGGCTATTACAAATTGTGCTGACAAGAACATAGGTGTACACAGATCTTTTTGGATGGATGTGTTGGGTTCCTTAGGATCTATCCCCAGGAGAGGAATTGCAGGGTCATAGGGTAGGTCCATTTCTAGCCTTCTGAGAGTTCTCCAGACTGTTTGGAGTGATGTCTTTAAAGAGGGGGCGAGGAGGTAGTTGATCCACTGGAAGAGCATAGACTTTACCCTGCATGAGGACCCAGTTCCGAGACCCTGGTCACCCACACGGGAGAGGCAGCAGAAGCAGTGTAGTGGTGTTGGGGTACCTCTCCTTCTCTCTGTTTCTCTCTCTCTCTTTCTCTATCCCCACCTTATTAAAAAAAAAAAAAGAAGAAGAAGAAGAATCATACAGGAGTGAGAGAATCCTGTAGGCATGGAACTTTAGTGATAACTCTGGGGACAGCAAAATAAAATAAGATAAAATAAAACAAAACAAAATAAGATAAGATAAACAGTGTGGCTAAGGGGCTGGGTGAGGGCTCACCCAGGAGAGCAAAGCGTTTTCATTCAGAAGCACTGGACTGGAGTCCAGCATCACATAAGAGCAGCATGGATGGCACTGGGGGAGCTCTGTGGATGGCGCAGGGGTGCCAGGGTGTCTCTCCCTCAGTCAAAGAAGTAAATAATAATCAAATCAATGAACCGAGGAAGCCTTTTGGCAGTAGTGCAACACCCAAAACACAAGGCCAAAGGCTCATTTATAGGTGTTGCATTAAAAATAATTAAATTAAGAAAAAGAGTTTGATCCAAGGATGGGTACCAAGTGAAATTTCGGTGTAGCTGACCTGGGTAAGATGTTCTCCATGCCCAATTCTCTGCCTTTGCTGTTCTAGAGTCCAGCCCCCCACCCCCCACAACCCCCCAGTATAGGTAAGCCAAGATAAATCAAATCACAACGAAGATTCAGCCTGAATGTCTGTCTCTGTAATCTTGGCTAAGATGGGGCCGCGGAAAAGCCCATCCCAAGCCACAAAGAGCTGAGCAAGGAAAATGGGGAAAGCTCCACACTTGGGGGCGGGGCGGGACTTGAGCACGCAAAGGTTCCTCCAGGCTTTCTCCAGAGTCTTCTCTCTTCACACCCCAATGGGTGTCCATGATACTAAGGATCACCCTCATTCTCTATGCTGAAAGTGCAAATTCAGTCCCGCTGGGGAGACACACAGCAGGCACACAGCAAACTGCTAAAGGATGCACACAAGGATCCAGCTTTGAGCCCCTGGCTACCCACCTGCAGGGGGGACACTTCAAAAGCATGAAGCAGGTCTGCAGGTGTCTCTCTTTCTCTCCCTCTCTATCTCCCCCTCCTCTCTCAATTTCTCTCTGTCCTATCCAATGAAATGGAAAAAAAAAAGGCCACCGGGAGCAATGGATTCGTAGTGATGGTACTGAGCCCCAGTGAAAACCCTGGAGGCAAAAAATATATATGTAAAGGAAAACAACTACTGGGGTGGGACCATGGCTCACACAGTAGAGGACACACATTAGTATGTTCAAGGACGCAAGTTCTAGTCCCTGGTCACTACCAGCAGAGAAGGAAGCTACATAAGTAGTGGAGCAGTGCTGTAGGTATCTCTCCTTTTCTCTGTCTGTCTCACTCTATCTCTCATTAGCTAGGAAGAAAAGAAGGAAGGAAGGAAGGAAGGAAGGAAGGAAGGAAGGAAGGAAGGAAGGAAACTTTGATCTACCTGCTACACATGGATGTGAGAACATTCTCCTCAGAACTGCTGTGATTAACAAGTTGAATGAGATAACAGGGATGCAGGCCTTGGCACAGGGCAGCAATCAATAAATGCTGTCTATTAATAATCTGCTTCGACGGGCAATGCTTCCACTCCTTTCTGAGAGAATAAAGTGAGATATAAATAAACAGACCTAAGTGAATAATTTCTGAGATCCAGGGGAATGCCAAAAATGTGGTCTTCCTATAGTCTCTGAGCTCTCTATGCCTTAAAGAGAAGAGTTTTGATTATATTTTTGTTCTGACTTTCTCTCTCTCTCTCTCTCTCTCGCTCTCGCTCTCGCTCTCTTGCTCTCTCGTTCTCTCTCACGCTCACTCTCTCCATTTCCCTGTTAATTTCTCTCTTTGCTCTAGCTTTCCTTCCTCTTATCACCATTTGGCAGGTGGGCCACTTCACTGGGGGAGACAAAGCTTCAGAATGCAAAGATTCAAACCACATCCATTAGGTGACTTGCGTTTCATTTAGAATGAAAACTCCATCACCATTCATTTCAACATGTAGCTTTTCATGTTTCTGTGACATTGAGACTAAATAGAAACTCTTTACAACTTCATTCTTCTAAACCCTGGTGTTTAGAAAAAAACTGATGAATGAGAGTCAAGACTTGGAAAGAACTGAACGAGGAAACAACTGTTCCTGTGCACAAAAAGATGTGTCCTTGACCAAAAGGTGCTCCTGGTGCCTTTCTGGAAATTTGATTTACAAGAGCTGTATAATAATGGAGGGTAGAAAACAATGGCTGGAGAGCCCAGAGGAGGAGGTTTTATTCTGGGCTCTGTGGCATCTACTGGTGAGAGTGACTTCTTGGCACTACAGTTGCCCTGCTGTAAAATGAACGCTGAAGAGTTGGAAAAGATCGCAGTTGAGATGCCTCCCACTCCGGGCCTTGTAGTATTTAACAATTGAAAGCTCACATTCTTTGACGCCTCTTTTTGAAGATTCTGCTTCTATTCCTTCACCAGTGACCAGGGAAGCATTAGTGTTAGAGTTGCACTTAGCAGATGTTCTGCAGTTGAAAACCAGAGTGGTGATTTTGTTGACTTGGAACTTTCCAGGGCTTTGATCTAGGAACAACGCATTCCGAAGTGAGTGAGCAAGACAGGAAGTCAGCCACACCACACAGGAAGTTGAATAACACTCTTAACACAATACAGGCAGCCTGGTCCCCAAGCTGTGTGTCCATCTGTCCAAATGGCAGGATCCAAAGTGAAGTCCAAGAAACAAATAGCAAGAAGAACCTTTATAAATAGATTTGACTCTCCTTGGAAGGGAGGAGAAACTTGGACAAGGACATATTTCATACTTCCTGGCTGCCTCCTACCACAATGTCTATAGAAATGGAGCTTGGCAAGAATTCACTGGGTCTTAACCATCAATGGCTCAAGGGGACTAGGAGGCAGGAGATCTCCTAGGGTCCTTGACCACAAGAGGACTACACATGAAGTCAAGGTGTTGGGAGAGGATGTGGATGGGTCGACCCCACTGAGAATCCACACTTCACCACTGCTCTTTCCTGAAATTTCTGAGCCTGAGTTTTATGGTGGTTTGCTTTGTTTTTTCTTTTTCCTCCTCTTCATCCTCCTCCTCCTCATCATCATCATCTCCACTGCTGCATCAGGCATACTAGTCCTACTCTCTACCTCTAAGCTGTCTCCCTAACCATCCAGTTCTTACTGTTTTGATGGACAGAAAGTCAAAAAAAAAAGAGGAATGAAAGAAGGAAGGTAAAAAGAAAGAAAGAAAGAGAGAGAAAAAGAGAAAGAAAGAAAGAAAGAAAGAAAGAAAGAAAGAAAGAAAAGAAAAGAAAAGAAAGGAAGAAAGGAAGGAAGGAAGAGAAAACACAGCTCCACCATCCATATTGTTCCATTCGTTTCCATTTCTGGTGCTTCTGTGGGGTTCTGGGATCCAACCCAGAGCTTCCTGCTTGGATGGTATAGGCTCTACCTTCTGAGCCATGTCTTGGGCAACCATCTTTAACGAAAAGAAAAGATAATGTCTGTAAAACATCTATTCATGTCACATTGGGACCAAGCCAAGACACTTCCTTCTAAGATGTCCAGAGTCAAAATTTGACTCTCTGTGGCCCGGTTCTTTTTCTTGTCCCTCTACAGTGTGTTCTTAATCCAGTAACAGCCGAGAGGTCCTGCTGAGAATGAGTCATGTCATGTCATGTCATGTCATGGCTCTGTTCAAATTTGAAGGCTAACTTCCTGTCCTCTGGGCAGAAGGCAAAACTCTGACAGTAGCCACAAGGCATCCCACTTGTCAACATCCCACCACCCTCCCTGAGCTCTCCAGTACCCTCCAGCCCAGCCACACGGATCCCCTTGGTGGTTTCAAGAACGTCGTGCACATTGTGGTCACTTCTTATTCTTGCTCCTTTCTTCTGGAATGTTTGTCTTCAGGTCATGTAACTGACCTCCTGGATTACTTCCTGTTCCATTCAAATGTCACCTCCCCAACAACACTGTCACATAAACTGCAGCCATCAGAGCCCCCAACCCTAATACGGAGACTCCACACTCCTTCCCTGACCCCCTTATTAATCTCCAACCCACTGTTTCACTTGATTCTTTGTCTATTTATTCATTCAGAGATTGCAGTCTGCTTTCTCCCTACAGAAAGGGATTCTCAGCTAAGAGTGGACCCCTCCCACATCCCAAAGACATTCAGAAATATATATTTCTGGATATATTTTTGCTCCTTATGGTTGGGAATGCCACTGGCTTCCAGTGGGTGGAAGAGGTCGGGGGGACACTAACCCTGCAGTAACACACAGGGCAGTTTAACAACGATGAGTCCTCCAGCCCAAGCTGTCAGTGGCACCAGGGTGTCTGCAGAACCCAGCACAAGAACAAGGCCTCATAGATGATATTTATTTGTTTGTTTGTTTGTTAATTGTCATCACTGGGTTTTGGTACACAACTCCACTGTCCCCAGTTGTCCGTCCTTCCTTCCATCCTGCTTTTCTTTCTTTTCTCTTTTTCATCCTTTTTTACAGAAGGTGCGAGACATAGAAAGATAGAGTGAGGAACAGAAATAGAGAGACATCTGCAGCACTACTCTGACAGAGGACTTGAACCAGGGTCCTTGGACATGAAAGCATGTGTGCTCTACCAAGTGAGCCACCTCTGGACTTTTAGGGGGATTGGTTTTTGTCTCTGGTTGTATCTTGGCATCTAGAACTGTCCCTAGTTGGGGTTAGGGTTGTCACTCAACACATTCAATACATGCACTCAACACATTCTTTGGGGGTGAATAATCCTTCAAGGACACTTCAGATTCATCATGAGCTCAAGGAACAGAAAATTCTTCATAGTAACAGCAAGACAAACACATGGGCGCTGGCCAGGAGGACAGAAAGAGTCAGGGCCTAGCTTGGAAAGGAGTTATTGTCACCGGAAGGGAAGAAAGATGTCGGTCCGAGGGCCCCACCTGGAACTTGCATATTGTGTCCTAAGTTTAACACATCTTGTGCTCTCTCCACTGAAACCTTTGGCTCCAGCCCATAATATCCCTGAATCCAGGAAGCCATTATGACTGATCAGGGTCAAAGGTCGCTCCTATTGTAACCCACTTCCTCCATCAGAGTTCTAAATTTGGAAAACGTTCATATTGCTATTGTGTGGCATGTCAGCTTGCAGATAACCTCAGAATTATTTTTATTTGTCTACCATGACCCCCCAATCACCAAAAAAAAAAAAAATTACAGAGTGGGAGAAGGCTTTTCTCTGAACAAAACATAAATAGACAAGGAATCAGATAAGGGCCAGTTGATATTTTCAGCCTTTCTCTGAATCAAAGGAAGGAGAGGGTGTCAGATTTCCAGAGCACCCCCTGCATGGAATTTCATTTCATTTTATTTCTCTTCTTCCTCCTCTTCTCTTTCAGATGGCTAAGATAGGAAAAAACCTCAGCACTCATTTCAGGTGACAGCAGATACTTGGACTGTATGGAGGTTGACCTAATGACCTTGGGAATGTCTGGACTACTCTACCCACAGCTATTGCATCAAGAAGATTCATGGGAGCCAGAGGTGTGCCCTAGTGTTGCAAGCTGGGACATCAGAGAAACCTCCAGAGTAGAGGGGACAAGGATTTGAATGGCGCGGGGAAGGGTGGCTTGGCCAAGGAAGTTGAGCCATCTTGGGGTGAAGACATGCTAGAGAGAAGGAGAGAAAGGAGGTCTATGGGACACCGACAAGGTCAGACAAAATTATTCTGGTCACTCCTACAACCATTCTTGAAGGCCCTCCTCCTGTAAGCTTTGCAGTTAGATGCTGGTGGTGTATTGCCAAGAGCCACTGGTGTGGGCTGGAATTTTAGTGCTACCGCTCACTTGCTAGCTGAGCCTGGGTGGCATCCGCATCCCATTCTGACTAGCTATGTACCTCATGTGAGATATCTGACAAGAATGTCCAACACAGGAAATGTTCCGTCACAAGTGCCTGTATTATAAGCCAGAAACAGAAGGATGAGTATGGGATGATCTCACTCATAGACAGAAGTTGAAAAATAAGAACATAGAGAAAACACAAAGAGAACTTGGTTTGGCATACTGCACTAAAGTAAAAGACTCGTGTGTGTGTGTGTGTGTGTGGGGTCAGGTCCTGGAACATGATGGTGGAGGAGGACCTAGGTGGGGGGTTAGGGAGTGATGCAGAAAACTGAGAAATATTACATATGTAGTACCAACTACTGTATTTTACTGTTGACTGTAAACCATTAAGCCCCCAATAATGGAAAAAATGCCAATATTCGTAGAAAGTAAAGGAGGTTCCTTCCCTTAACTCATTCATAGTCAAGTGATGTTTATGTTATAATTATAATAGTGTCTACGGGTCAGGTGGTAAAGCATATTACTATGTGCAAGGACCCAGGTTCAAGACCCTGATCCCCACATGCACTCATGAAGTGGGAAACACTTCATGAGGGGTGGAGCAGGTCTGCAAGTGTCTCTCTCTCTCTCATTCTTTATCTCCCTTCCTCTCTCAATTTCTTTTTGTCTTATCAAATAAAAAACTAAATAAGTAAAATAAAATAAAAGAGTGCCTGTGTGGTCTGGGATGTGGTGCAGTGGATAAAGCAGTGGACTCTCAACCTCTGGCAGCCTATGTGCCAGAGTGATGCTCTGGTTCTCTTTCTATCTTCCTATCTTCTTATCTCTCATGCTAATAAACAAAATATTTTTAAAACTCAGATAAAAAAATCAAAGAGTACCTGAAAGGCTGGAGAACATAGCTGAACAGGCTTTGCCACACACACGGCCCAGGTTCAAGTCCCGGTGCCAAGAAGTAGTGACCTGGGATTGGAGGAAGTTCCAGTGCTACAGTCTCTGTCTCTTTCTCTCTCTCTCTCTCCCTCTCTCTCTCTCTCTGAAAAAGTATCCTGGGATATGGAAATCATGAATGCTCAAAAGCTCCAGCTCTCCAAAAATTAATAATGATTAGTAGTGGTAAATTAATTAAATTAACTAAGAGTAAAAGAGCAAGTGAAGCCAAGGAAATAGATCAGAGTTACAGCACAAGGCTAAGGCCTGTCCCTTAGACCACAGAGACCCCAGGTTCAACTGGTGTTACCACCACATGCCAGAGTTGAGCAGGGCTCTGGTCTCTCTCTCTCTCTCCTCTCTTATCCTCTCTCATTAAAATAAATCTTTTTAAAAGTACATGAAGGGGGTCTGGCAGTGGTGCAGTGGGTTAAGTGCACATGGCACAAAGCTCAAAAACCGGCGTAAGGATCCCAGTTTGAGCCCCTGGCTCCCCACCTGCAGGGGAGTCGCTTCACAGGCAGTGGAGCAGGTCTGCAGGTGTCTATCTTTCTCTCCCCCTCTCTGTCTTCCCCATCTCTCTCCATTTCTCTCTGTCCTATCCAGCAACAAACGACGAATGACATCAACAATAACAATAATAACCACAACAAGGCTACATTAACAAGGGCAACAAAAGGGGGGAAATGGCCTCCAGGAGCAGTGGATTCATGGTTCAGGCACTGAGCCCCAGCAATAACCCTGCAGGCAAAATAAAAAGGACATTAAAAAGCACTTGACACTCACTGTGCTGGTTTCTACACCATACACACGAGAGAGGTTCTCTAATGAACTCACAGCATCCTCTAAAAGGCGAGACCTTAATGACTTTCAAGTAATGTAGCCGGTCCCCCTTCCGTTCTCAGGGCGCCTGTACTTCCCTCTGCCTCTTGCCTGGTGGTTTCATCATCCGATTCGGGCCGACTGAGTATGGGATCAATGAAAGTATGCCTGTACTGCCTGGGTTGCCAGGGTGTTACCCCAATGCCAGGGACTTTCCCTCTTGCTACCATAGATAGTGCCTCTCCCTCCAGTTGGTGAGAGGGACCTTGGTGGCCCAGAAGGCCATACTCATCTACATACAGGTCCTGCACCTGCCCCCCTCCCTTTTTTTTTTTTTTTTAATTATCTTTATTTGTTGGATATAGACTGCCAGAAGTCCAGAGGGTAGGGGGTGACAGAGAAGGAGAGAGAGAGAGAGAGAGAGAGAGAGAGAGAGAGAGAGAGAGAGACATCTACAGCACTGCTTCACTACTCACAAAACTGTCCCCCTGCAGGTGGGGACTGAGGACTCGAACCTGGATCCTTGTGCACTGCAGCATGTGCAAGTAACCAGGTGCACCACCACCCAGCCCCTCTCAATTTCTTCCTCACCAGGAGAAAGTATGCTCCCTGGAACCACTTCCTCCCACTCTCCAAACTTCTTGTACACAAATCCCAGAGCTCTGAAGATCACTCACTGAGGTCAGGTCTGAAGAATTCCATTTAGACTTATCTAGAGACAAGCTCAGTTGAGGAAGGGGATCAGCACGAGGGTGTTGACCCGAAACCTTGATCCCCACTTCTCTTAAAAGACTTTCTGGTTCTGTGAGGGTTCTTCATTCCTCTCACTTTCTCACTTCCAGAAAAAGGGCAGTACTAGAAATTCTCCTGTTGGTGTGTAGGAAACAGGCAGCATGAATAAGAAATAAAGTTTCATCCTTTAATTTCATCTGATGATTACTGACACTGGACAGGGCCTTCCTCTGACTTCTGCTTCCCACCCCACCTTGAACTTGAGTACAGAAAGGGTCAGTGGTGGCCTCATCTTTTTTCCATCTCACATTTTCAAGTGTTGGAAGCAGAATATTTAGAAGCCTAAGGATCACTTTCTTTTTTTTTTTTTTCTGATTTTTTTTTATTGGGGAATTAATGTTTTACATTCAACAGTAAGTACAATAGTTTGTACATGCATAACATTCCCCAGTTTCCCATATAACAATACAACCCCCACTAGGTCCTCTGAATCCTTCTTGGATCTGTATTCTCCCCACCCACCCACCCCAGAGTCTTATACTTTGGTGCGATACGCCAATTCCATTTCAGGTTCTACTTGTGTACCTTTTCTGATCTTGTTTTTCAACTTCAGCCTAAGAGTGAGATCATCCCATATTCATCCTTCTATTTCTGACTTATTTCACTCAACATGATTTTTTCAAGGTCCATCCAAGATCGGCTGAAAACGGTAAAGTCACCATTTTTTACAGCTGAGTAGTATTCCATTGTATATATATATATACCACAACTTGCTCAGCCACTCATCTATTGTTGGACACCTGGGTTGCTTCCAGGTTTTGGCTATTACAAATTGTGCTGCCAAGAACATACGTGTACACAGATCTTTTTGGATGGATATGTTGGGTTCCTTAGGATCTATCTCCAGGAGAGGAATTGCAGGATCATAGGGTAGGTCCATTTCCAGCCTTCTGAGAGTTCTCCAGACTGTTCTCCACAGAGGTTGGACCAATTGACATTCCCACCAGCAGTGTAGGAGGGTTCCTTTGACCCCACACCCTCTCCAGCATTTGCTGCTGTTACCTTTTCTGATGTATGACATTTCTCACAGGAGTGAAGTGGTATCTCATTGTTGTGTTTATTTGCCATTTCTCTGACAATCAGAGACTTGGAGCATTTTTTCATGTGTTTCTCGGCCTTTTGGATTTCTTCTGTGGTGAATATTCTGTCCATGTCCTCCCCCCCATTTTTGGATGGGGTTATTTGTTGTCTTGTTGTTGAGTTTGGCAGGCTCTTTATATATGTTGGTTATTAAACTCTTGTCTGATGTATGGCATGTAACAATCTTCTCCCATTCTGTGAGGGGTCTCTTGGTTTGGGTAGTGGTTTCTTTTGCTGTGAAGAAGCTTTTTAATTTGATGTAGGCCCATAGGTTTATACTTGCCTTAGTCTTCTTTGTAATTGGATTCCTTTCATTGAAGATGTCTTTAAAATTTATGCAGAAAAGGGTTCTGCCAATATTTTCTTCTAAGTATCTGATAGTTTCTGGTCTAACATCCAAGTCCTTGATCCACTTGGAATTTACTTTTGTATTTGGTGAAATACAGTGGTTCAGTTTCATTCTTCTGCATGTTTCAACCCATTGTTTCCAACACCATTTGTTGAAGAGACTCTGCTTTCCCCATGTAATAGTCTGAGCCCCTTTGTCAAAGATTAGATGTCCGTAGGTGTGGGGGCTCACTTCTGGACTCTCAATTCTATTCCACTGGTCAGTGTGTCTATTCATGTTCCAGTACCAAGCAGTTTTGATGACAACGGCCCTATAATACAATTTGAGATCTGGGAGTGTGATGCCTCTGGTTCTGTCCTTTTTTCTCAAGATTGTTTTGGCAATTCTAGGTCTTTTCTGGTTTCAAAACCACTACACCAAGGTTGAGTGGTGGCGCAGCCCCTGGAGCATATGTGTTCAAGTCCCTAGACCCCACCGCAAGGGGAAGCTTCCTGATCAGGGAAGCAGCGTTGCTGGCGTCTCTCTTTACCCCCTATCTCTGCTCTCCCTTTTGGATTCTCTCCATCTCTATCCAATAAGTTAAATAATAACATAAATTTTAAAAGATGCAGAAAAAAATGTTTTAAAAAAATGTGTGCAAATTATTCTCCAAGAGGCACATAGGTTCAAAGATGCAAGCAGTGGGGCTTGAAGGTAGCCACTTAGCTGAACACGCACACTTCCATGTGCAAGTCTCCAGCCCCTTCCTGCGGGGAAGGGGAGCTTCACAAGTGATGGAGCAGTACTCAGGGATCTATCTTTTCCTCTCCCTTTATCCCATTCCATCTCCATTTATCTGTCTTTTTTTTTTTTTCTTTCTGCCTCCAGGGTTATTGCTGGGGCTCGGTGCCTGTGCTATGAATCCACTGCTCCTAGGGGCTATTTTTTCCCTTTTGTTGCCCTTGTTATTTATTGTTGTTATTGTTATTATTGTTGTCATTGCTATGGTTGTTGTTTGATAAGACAGAAAGAAATGGAGAGAGGAGGGGAAGACAGAGAGGGGGAGAGAAAGACAGACACCTGCAGACGTGCTTTACCACTTATGAAGTGACACCCCCCCCCCCGTAGGTGGGGAGCCGGGGCTGGAACTGGGATGCTTACGCCAGTCCTCGTGCTTTGCCATGTGCACTTAACCAGCTAGGCTACCACCTGGCCCCCTTCCCTCTGTCTTAAAAAAAAACCAAAAAACAGCCACAGTGGTGAATTCATCACACAGGCACCAAACCCCAGTAATAAACTGGTGGCAATTAAAAAAAAAAGATGCAAGTATTGCAAATAAAAACTATTAAAGATGTAGGAAGATTCTAAACAACTGAAAGAAATTACTGGCAGTGCTGGATGATCAGAAACCTACCCAAGAAAGGCATTCTCTTGAGAACTGAAAAAGGGGGCATGAAGCTAGGCTGCCTTTGCTGCCGGTAAAAACAGTCAGGTGTGTCACAGAGGAGGGAGAAGACAACAGGAGCGTGTGTGCAGGTGAGCAACGTGGTGGGAAGGGAATGGGGAAGGAGAGAGCTTACTTCCCACCACCAAGCACCAAGCTGCATTGGCTTCTGTCACCTCTCTTCCAAGGAAAAAGGGGCATCTCCAATGAACTTCCGGGCCAGAGGATGGCTCCGTGACTATTTCACGCAACATGGCCAGTATAGCTCCACCTCAGAAGGTTAACAAAAACAAAGATCAATGAAGTGAGCAGCAGAGTGATGTGGGAGCCCAGCAGGAAGGGTCAAAGTATCCTCCTTCTCCTGTGTGTGCAAGCCAAGCCGGGAAGATGCTAATACATCTGGGGAGCCCTGAGCTAAAGAAAGGGTCTTCGGGGTTCAAGGAGGAGCAGAACATCCTGTCTGGCTTGCTGTGTCCTGACACCTTGCCTGCAGACCCTCAGGGGGGTCTATGGAGGCTGCAGTGGCTGCCTCCCTCTCTTCCCCTCACCTCTCAAAGTTTTATGCTTGCCAAAGACATCTTAGTGCAATCCAGGGCCAGGCCAGGCAGAGGAGGACGGACGTGATGATGTTGAATGACCTCAAGAATGAGCATCCAGGGAGTCTGGTGGTAGCGTAGTGGGTTGAGCGCACATGGTGCAAAGCACAAGGGCCGGCGTAAGGATCTCGGTTCCGGCCCCCAGCTCCCCACCTGCAGGGGAGTCACTTCATAGGCGGTGAAGCAGGTCTGCAGGTGTCTATCTTTCTCTTCCCCCCCTCTGTCTTCCCCTCCTCTCTCCATTTCTCTCTGTCCTACCCAACAACAACAATAGCTATGACAACAATAATAACTACAACGAGCATAACAACAAGGGCAACAAAATGGGAAAAATAGCCTCCAGGAGCAGTGGATTCGTAGTGCAGGCACCGAGCCCCAGCAATAACCCTGGAGGCAAAATAAATAAATAAAATTTTAAAAAAGAAAAAGTTGAGCAATGACTATTATTAAAAAAAAAAAAAAAAAAGAATGAGCATCCTATAAAAAGCACTCCCACTTGCTCTCCTCTCCTCTCCAGCAGGTACTCACACCTGCCTAGGGCTCTCTCTGGATGAGGGATCGAGCCAGCCTTGGGCTGGGCAGTAGCACCCACTGTGCTACTTTCCTCTCTGCTCACATCTCCCTGACCGCTGTTTTTTTTTTTTTAATTTAACGTTTTTTGTTTATTTTATTGTAGTGAGAGACACAGAGAGAAAGATCAGAGCACTGTTCAGATCTGGCTGATGGCAGTGCAGGGGACTGAACCTGGGACCTCAGAGCCTCAGGCACGAAAGTCTTTCGCAGAAACATGACACTGTCTCTCTAGCCCAGTGGCTGTTTTGAGCTGGCTGTGCCTGAGCCATCCAGCTTTCCTTGCATCTGCTAAAAATACGTGTTTCCTCCCAAGTCCTTGAATAACTTGCAAGGAAGACATCTATGGGTCTATGTCACCCACCCTCTACCTAACGGAGTCCAGGAACTATAATTTCAAGGTACAGCTACAGGCAACTTCTGTCCAAGAAGGATATGTACAAATTCCTCCCTAAAGGGCATAAGTGGCACTGCTCAGAGTCAGTGACAGGAAATCCTGTTTTGGGAACAACAGAAAGGAATTCAGACCCCTGTCTTTCCACAGGTCTCTATAACGCAGAGCTGCAAAATGGCTGCATTGATCATTGTGCAAGTCAAATCAGGTGCGCTATGCTGCTTTTATTGTTTTTAATCTGTCCTGAACATGAATCAATCTTTCAATCCATTCTATTCCTAAAGGCTGATAGAGTAGTGCTTTTGACTCCTAGTGACTTCTTTTTCTGTCCCGATTTTTTTTTGTTGTTGTTGTTTTTGTTAGTTTGTACCTAAATCACATCTTGCTTGGCAACGATTTTTTTCCTTTTCTTGACTCATGGGTCCTTAATGAAAGCAAAAGCCAACCTTCCATTGGTCTTGTATGAATTAGGGACCGTGTAAACAGTACTTAACAGTTCTAATTGAAGGTCAGAAAATCCCCACGAGATTAAACGAATCCTGCAGGGAGCCCTGTAAATCTTCCTCCCTTTTATGGCAGGCCAGCCAAGCCCCCAGCCTGCCTTGTGCAGAGCTTAATAAACATGGTATGCATCTAATCAAAACCATTTTGCACCCAAAGGGGTCAGGGGCATAAATCACAATTACGCTTGGCATTAAACCCTTGGCCCAAAGAGGCCCAGGGCAGCCAAAAGCCAACAGGGCTAGCTCCTAGGACTCCACTGTCTGGACTCTGGGTTTCCAGGGCTGATGTGTGTTCAGCCTGGGTCTCAGCAGGATAATAAACTGGGAAGATAAAACTGAAAAGAATATCAATTTCAAATGCCCCTCTTGAAGTTTCATGAGTGGTGAAGCAGTGCTGCAAGTATGTCTCTTTTCTCTCTCTCTCTCTCTCCCTCTCTCTGTCTCTCTCTCTCTCCCTCTCTCCTTCTCTCTCTCTCTCCCTCTCTCTGTCTCTCTCTCCCTCTCTCTGTCTCTCTCTCCCTCTCTCCTTCTCTCTCTCTCTCTCCCTCTCTCTGTCTCTCTCTCTCCCTCTCTCTCTGTCTCTCTCTCTCTCCCTTTCTCCCTCTCTCTCTCTCTCCTTCTCTCTGTCTCTCTCTCTGTCTCTCACTCTAGTACTTGCTCTCCCCTTCCCTTCCTCCCTCCCTCTTCCATTCTAGTTTCTCTGTCTCTATCCAATACATTAATAAGGAAAAGGAAAGAATCAAATGTCTTTCTTGCTCTCTCTGGTTTCTCTCTTCCTTGGCAGCTCTGGCTTGATTTATTTTCAATGATTTAAAAAAAATAATAAACCATTGGTCTTACCTGGATGCTCAGATGAAGGAGCTGAGACATTCTTGAGGCAATTCATATGTTTCAATTTCTGTCTGGGCTTAAACATTTTGTCAGTGTCCATGTCTCATGTCTAGGAAATGCCATGAGTTCAATGACCACACTCAAATATGAGTCATCTTAAAGAGAAGATGCTATACAGTCCCAAGAACTTGTCTGGAAGGATCTCAATGGAGAGCAAAACAAAACCCAAAAATTTCAAAAGGAAGGAAGGAAAGGAGTGCTGTTCTCCCCCAGCACTCTGGGGAACTGCGGCTGCAAAAGATGGTCTGCAGTTATGGGAACTGGAGCTAGCAGAGCAAAAAGGTGTCTTAGAGTGTCCCCTGAATGCAGACTGACTGAGCACCATCCTGGACCCCTGTACCAGTCAGATCTGACCCTCAGGCCAGGCATCTCGGGGAGACACAATTCTCTTTACTCCACATGTGGAACCGGGGGTTCAGAGACAGCAGACCATGCCTTCATGTAACCTCACTGCAGTTTCTGTCTCAGGATGGGATCAGGTCACCCTCTGGTTTTTGTTTCCTTGTTTTCTGCTGTTGTTGTTTTATTTTGGTAAATACTTTATTTTCATTCACCCATTCTCTCTCATGAATAGAATAAGCAAAAATTCTCTGTTCTGTCAACATGCTACTTATTTTTTTGTCTTTATTTATTTATTTATTGGATAGAGATGGCCATAAATGGAGAAGCAGAGAAATAAACAGACATCTGCAACACTGCTTCACCACTTGAAAATCTTTTCCCCTGCAGGTGGGGACCAGACTGGGAGCTAGAACCCAGGTCCTTGTGCACTGTAACATATGCACTCATCCAAGTGCACCACCACCCAGCCTCTTTTTTTAAAAAAATATTTATTTATTCCCTTTTGTTGCCCTTGTTGTTTTTTTTTATTTTTGTAGTTATTATTGATGTCATCGTTGCTGGATAGGACAGAGAGAAATAGAGAGAGGAGGGGAAGACAGAGACAGGAAGAGAAAGACAGACACCTGCAGACCTGCTTCACCGCCTGTGAGGTGACTCCCCTGCAGGTGGTTGATCCGGGGGCTCAAACCAGGATCCTTGAGCCGGTCCTTGCGCTTTGCGCCACCTGCGCTTAACCGCTTAACCCGCTGCGCTACAGCCCAACTCCCACCACCCAGCCTCTTAACATGCTACTTCTTACGTAGCTCCAGTTCCTTTTTAAAAATCCTTTACCTACTTGTTTACTGAATAAGGACAGAAATCGAGGAGGAAGGGAAAGATGGAGAGGGAGAGAGGGAAAGTCCTGCGGCACGGCTTCCCCACTCAAGAAGCTTCACTCCATTACAGACAGGGACCAGAGGCTTGGCGCTGGGCCTTGGAGTACGATGACATGTACGCTCTACCGAGTGTGCCGCTGCCTGGCCCCGACATGCTGCTGCTTAGAAGAGCCTGACAAAGAGACACTCAGATCACCTCCAGGAAGACTCAGATGAATGCAAACTGACATTCTGACTGCTAAGGACTCATTCTTGAAAGGCAGAGTCAGATGAAGAAATCAAACTCAGCAAAGGAACTAAGCTGCCCGGCAATGGTCACCAGTGGGGAGTCTGTAACGTGTGTGTTCAAATCAGGTGCACCAATGCCCAGCCCTAATTTTTTATTATCTTATTTATTGAATAGAGACAGCCAGAAATGGAAGGAAGGGGGAGGAAGAGAGGGAGAGAGACAGAGTCATACCTACAGCCCTGCTTTACTCCTCGCAAAGCTTTCCCCCTACAGGTGGGGAACGGGACTAGAACCCGGGCCCTTGTGCATTGTAACATGTGCATGAGAGTGGGGATTCTGAATCCTTGAGGTTTGCGCTGGGGGGAAGGGGGTGTCTCCAAATCCCAGTGGCCCTCACTAGATGCACAGTGGCTGAAGCCGCCTCCTGGGGGCTCTTCTCCGGTTTGGCAAAGCGTGTTCTCTGGTTACTTTTCTCTCTCTCTTCACCCCTGCCTATAAGTCACCTAAGAGACCCTGTCCTTGAATGACCCCAGCTCTCTTTTTCAAGTGGCTCACTAGTAGGTAGGTCAGAGGCAGGTCTTCTCTCCATCACTCAGATCATCCTGAGCTACCTCGGAGGCCCCTGATCACAGCTTCCCCTCTCGGCACACTAAACGCTCACGAGCACATCAGTGCCACGTGCTTCCTCGCTACATCTCCCTTTGTGTATATACCTCTGTAGGGGTTGATGACTTACAGCACAGCTGTTGGCACAAAGGCACAACCTCTCATCTCCCCATGACAGCGGTCTGCAAAGCACTCACTCTGCCAGCCTAGGTCCTTTTCCCCCATCATGCACCAGGGCCCCAGAACCACCCCTCCCCTTTGTCTCTTTCCCCAGAGTCCTTTGCTTTGGTGCAACACACCACACCCCAGTCCAAGTTTTCACCTTGTGTCTTCCCTTACTGTTCTTGCTTCTTAAGTTCCACCTATGAGCTAGAAGTTGCTGGTGGTAGGATGGGAGTTGGCCCAAGCCCCGTGGAAAACAGTCTGCAGATTCAGCAGAATGCAAGCAGTGTGCCAAGCCTCCCTATGATCCAGCACTTCCTCTTTTGAGAGTATACTCACCCTTCTACCAACAATGGAACCCATGAAGTCTAACTGGGAACATGACCCCCAAGATGAAGACTCTATTTTTCAACTTCCCTTGATGTTAAGTCATGACTAGGTGACTAACTTACAGCCAACAAGAAGTCAACAGACACAGTGGATCAGAAGCAAAACAAACAAACAAAAAAGACTCTGTGTTCTGTGTCCTCCTCAATGCACAAGGGCCTGGATTCAAGGCCCCGGTCCCCACCTGCAAGGGGGAAGCTTCATAAGCACTGAAACAATGTTGCAGGTGTCTATCTCTCTCCTTCTCTGTAGCTCCTTTCCCTCTTGATCTCAGGCTGTCTCTATCAAATAAATAAAACAAAGATAATAAAAGAATTTATCAAAAAAGAATAGACTTGATTGCAGGAAACTGGCACTATCAGCGGTCGCACAGAGGAACAAGCTAGAAGGAGCTTGGAACTAGACATGCCATCACTCTGGGACAATGTGCCATGTGGGTTGTTAGTTCCTGGACCACTGCTTGTCCTGGTCGTGAATATTTTGCTCTTTGTTAAAGCCAATGGACTGATTCTTAATTAGTGCACCATCCTTGATCTGACAGGGCCAGCCCTGCTCAAAGACCAGTCTGTGAGAATGTCAACAGAGTAGGCTACAGGGCAGAGGTCCCAGAGACAGGAGGAGGCTGTGTGTGCCAACAACTTAAAGGACAAGCCCAACTCTGTGAGAACCACGCCTCTCTCTTGATGCCACCCACCGCTGTTGCTTGGCTATGTTCAGCCCTTATCCCCTTCACAGGGATGTCTCCCCCTGTTTGTTCTGCTCCCTCCTAATCTCTCCTGCTTGACCGTCATGGGTCATTCTCTCCATTTATTTATACTCGGTGGCTAGAAAACAAAGGACAAGTGTCCCCAATTCCTGAGCACTCTCACGCCAACCCCGAAGGAGGAGAGAAGGCTGGATTGCAAATGCACAGGAAATAGCTTGAAGATAAAATTCCTGTTCCTGCGTCTTTCTTTCAGTACCCTACATAACGGTCACTAAATCTGGAAACACCTCCTTCTTTAATTTTTAAAAAACTTTTATTTATTTATTAGATAGAGACAGAGAGAAACTGAGAAGGGAGGGGAGATTTAAAAAAAAAAGAGAGAGGCAGAGAGACACCTGAAGCCCTGTTTCACCATTCATTAAGCTTCCCTACTGCAGGTGGGGACAAAGGATTTGAACCTGCATCTTTGCGCACTGTAATGTGTGCATTTAACCAGGTGCACTACTGCCTGGCCCCTTAAACTTTTTTTTATATGAGGGAAAGTTTTACAAGACAGAAGAGGGAGAGTGAAGGACAAAGAGGGAGAGGGAAGGGTGAGGGAGGGAAAGAGAGAGAAGGAAGGGAGAGAGGGAGAGGGAGAGAGAGAGAGAGGGAGAGGGAGAGGGAGAGGGAGAGGGAGAGAGGGAGAGGGAGAGGGAGAAGGAGAGGAGAGGGAGAGGAGAGGGAGAGGGAGAGGGAGAGGGAGAGGGAGAGAGGGAGAGGGAGAAGGAGAGGAGAGGGAGAGGAGAGGGAGAGAGAGAGAGAGGGAGAGGGAGAGGGAGAGAGGGAGAGGGAGAGGGAGAGGGAGAGGGAGAGGGAGAGGGAGAGGGAGAGGGAGAGGGAGAGGGAGAGGGAGAAGGAGAGGAGAGGGAGAGGAGAGGGAGAGGGAGAGGGAGAGGGAGAGGGAGAGGGAGAGGGAGAGGGAGAGGGAGAGGGAGAGGGAGAGGGAGAGAGAGAGAGAGGAACCAGAGTGTTTTTCTGGCACATGCAGAGTTGGGGTGTGAACTCAGGAGGTTTGACCATGTAACTCCTGCACCCTGTCAGCTGAGCTATTTTCTGGGCCCCAGAAATAATTATTCATTTATTTGTTTGATTATAAAAGTGAGAGAGAATCAGGGAGCATCACTCTAGCATATGCACTGCTGGAATCAAACTCGCAAAGCCTGCGCTCTGCCACTGAACCCCAAGAAGCTGGTTACGATGGAGCCCAAGACTCACAAGTTCAGAACATCACCCCTGAGCTCCCTCCCTCCCTCCTGGGCTGATTAGTTCATTCTCTGCTTAACAAATGGCAAAAGATTTACACATTCTGAAAAGAAACCGGACTGTTCAGTCTCTCTTTTTAATAGACAGAGCAGAGGAAAAAAATTAAGTAAGAGCTACACAGAGAGAAAACAGTATCACAGTACCCACCCACCACCCACGGGGCTTCCTGGTGCCAACCATGGTACTTGCACAAGATGCCAAGGCTAAAACCCAGGGTCTCTTGCATGGTGAGAAGAGCAGTCTCCCAACCTCTCCTCCACCTCCCTCTCCCTCTCTCTCTCTCTCCCCTCTCTCCTCTTCTCTCCTCTTCTCTCCTCTTCTCTTCTCTCCCTCACTCTCTGTTTTTTTTTTAAATACCAGTCCCTAAAACTCCACAAAATTTCTAGATTTTTCCACCCCTTACTATCTAATCTTTGAGAAGTCTTCTTAGGAGGACTTCAATCTTCTAAGCCTTCTTTATTTTTAGTTATTTTTTCATCCATCTGACCCATTGCCCGGATTCTGCATAACCGAGGGCTTAACTGAGCAAGAATCCTTCTCAGGGCAGAGCCTAGAAAGGGGAAAGACTAATGATGAAATGTCACTGTGAGCTCTCAGATGTGTGTGTGTGTGTGTGTGTGTGTGTGTGTGTGTGTATGCAGGAAGGGCATGGGCTGGGGTCTCCGTTCATTTCCAGCAGCTCAGGTGCTGGGATGGCCCATCAGGATGGACTGAAGTCATCGCATGAGCCCTCCACACCACCCAGACCACTCAGCCACTGGCTGCGCTGGGCTTGCCTGGACTCAGGCTGAGCAGCAACCTCCAGCTGCCCACACCCTTGCAGAAGGCCAGCTGCGAGCCAGGGGAATCTCACAGCTCTGGACTGGAGGACTAAGTCTCTTGGTCCCAAAGGATGACACGTAACAGCATCCACTACAGGTGTCAGTCACTCAGCAAACAGCTCGTGCCGGCCTGCCCTGCTTCTGCCCCCTGCCTGCTGCCATCCTCCTTCTTTTTCTCCTCCTCCTCCTCCTTCCTCTTCCACCATCCCTCTTCTGCCCCCTCTTCCCCCCTAACCCCCCATGGTTTGCCTGGAGCCAGAGCTGTAAGAATTGGCTGGCGCCTTAATTGCTTCTCTCTCCTCTGTGACATGGATTGGAGGTGACATTTCCCGGGCATGAAGCTGCACCCCTGTGGCTGCATATTCCCTCTGTCACAGGGGATCACGGGAGCTGTCAGCACGGAAAGCTAGAAGCCACGGAAGCAATGGGGAAGGTGGGGAGGGGTACCCGGGTTTGATGAGACACACCTCCCGGAGCGGGTTCTGGGGGGGCTCTCTCTGCCCCCTGCCCCATCTCTGCCTCCGGAGGGCTGACAAGAGCTGACATTTCAAGGGTTATCTGACTATGGAGCTCTTTGCCCGGGTCTCTCACCCAAAGCTGGGGGAAAGGTCTGGATCCTGGGTGGCGAGCTGGTCCCCAAGGCAGGTAGGAGCACTGCCAACTAGGATCGAGGAGGAGCCAGCACTGAGCATCCTCCAGCCTTGAGCAGAACAGCTCTAGCTCTGCCCCTTAAGAAGGACTCAGTTTCCCCATCCACTGAGTGGGGAACGACATTGGCCTTGAAGAGGAAGGAATTCACAGAAAAGATCCAGAGAGCCAAGCTTGTTCACTGTTATTATAAATTTTTTCAGATTCACCTTACTTATTTCATATGAGATAGAGAAGGCAGAGAGAGAGAGAGAGAAGCCAAAGTTGCACTAGGGTCTGTGTGGAGCCAGGGATTGAACCTGTGGCCTCAGGCATGCAGGTCCTGTACTCTGTGAGTTAAACCATTTCCCCAGGCTGCTTGCTTACTTTCTGATTCCTCAGTGGATCCCTGCAGCTCCCCTAGTTACTTGTGGTCAAGAGATCAGCAAACTATGTCTCTTCTACACAAAAAAAGGTACCCTCTTTAGCATGAGCCAAACTACCACAGACCCCTAAATGGCCCCTAGGCATCCCTTCCTCTTGCCAACCCACACAGGGGTGACCTTCATAAAACCCCAGTCAGAGAGTGACCTGCCTAGCACCTGTCAGGAGGCTCTCCCTGCGTTCCATCAGAAAGGCCTTAACCCTGACCCCTCATACCCCAGAATCTTCCCAGGAAGCCCCCCACTCTCTCCCTCAGCAACTCCATGGGCCATCACACCCTGGAGCAGTAGTGCAGTGGGTTAAGAGCTCCTGGTGCAAAGTGCAAGGACAGGCGTAAGGATCCCAGTTCGAGCTCCCAGCTCCCCACCTTCAGGGGAGTTGTTTCACAAATGGAGAAGCAGGTCTGCAGGTGTCTATCTTTCTCTCCCCCTTTCTGTCTTCCCCTCCTCTTTCCATTTCTCTCTGTCCTATCCAAAACGATGACATCAATAATAACAATAATAACTACAACAATAATAAAAAAACAAGGGCAACAAAAGGGAAGATAAATAAATTTTTAAAAAATGTTAAAAAAAAAGATGTAGAAAATGGAGGTCAGAATTTTTCACCAAGAAATATGAGACAACTTAAAAGTATGAAAGAGATGAGGGGAAAAAATAAAGGAATTTTGCACCAAAGGACACATAGTCACAGTTGCCATGTGGCTAAGTTGGATCCAAGCATCCTTGTAACCAGAGTCTGAGTTCTTCTTCTTTTTGTTGTTTTAATTAGAGAGATTAATGGTTTACAGTCAACAGTAAATACAGTTGTTGGTACAAGTGTGAAATTTCTCAGTTTTCTGAAAAACATTCCAGCCCCACCCCCATCACAGCATAGGTTGGGGAAAGACCCTGACTGTTGACCAGACAGGATTGCTTTGTTTGGACCCTGTCAGGCTTGTAAAGACATTGGAATTAATGTCAGACATTCAAAGAACAGATTTTACATAAAGTGCTTGAGTTTTGTCTTTTCTTAAAAGAGAGGAAGCTAGTCCGGAATCTTCCATGTTCAAGTAGAAGACAGCAGCGGCCTTCTGGAAGTTTCCAGTAGCATTTATACTTTGAGTTCTTAGGTCATCCAAAGAATGAAAGACTCACTCCCAAAGACTATGTCCTTCACAGTTTTGGGATCTGCCATCAAAGGACCTGACCCATCAACAACTCTTGCTTTTCTCTGTTTTTATTTGTTGGAAGAGAGAGAAATTGAGGGAGGAAGAGGATAAAGAGAGGACGGGGGACACCTGCAGACCTGTGTCACTGCTTGTTAAACTTCCCTTCTGCAGCTGGGGACTGAGGACTTGAACCCTGGACACCGGCAACTCTCACTCTGATTCTTTAACTGGGTTTTTGGGATGGACAGAAGAAAGAACTCCTCCTCCCCCAAAGTAAGCATAGGTCAAAGGGAAGTACTATTTCTTGACTGAGGAGAGAGAGCTGGTACCATCAGACGCTAAAAAGCTGCATGAATGCCTCCCACACCATTATAGCAACTAATGAAACAGAGATTCATTAATCGAGCCAGATGGTTCATGAAATGTTGTCGGGACACCTGATCATTATTAAGGGACTCAATGAGTGGATATTGAGGGCTGGCTTAATAAAGAAGCTAGCACATGCATACTGCGTGTCAGGCTCTGGGCTTACACAAATTCACTTGATCAATCCTCTCACTCACTCTATGAAGCAGAGCTATTATTATCCTCAGATCAGTGGTGAGGAAGCCAAGACTCAGAGGAGTTCTATGACTTGTCCAAAGCCACACAGGCAAGTGGCTCAGGCTGTTTTGTGCATTTGCCCTTAGCCAAGAGGCCGAGCAGGATAAAACAGCTCACATGAGTGACCTAAACATGGAGGGGGGGGGTCTCTGATCCGAGTTGAGAAGGTCTTCCCAGGCATGAAATCAGGGGCAGGAACCATAACAATGTAAACAATTAATGGATATGACTCTAGAAAGAAATTAAAACCCACTGCCTCACTCACAAGAATAAAAATCGCCACTTGAGGGGGGAGAAGGAAAGACTGCTGACAGAGTTAAGGGACTCTATTTCTAAGTTATGATAGCCAAGATTTAGCGTGTACTG
Organism: Erinaceus europaeus; assembly: GCF_950295315.1. Lineage (NCBI taxonomy): Eukaryota > Metazoa > Chordata > Mammalia > Eulipotyphla > Erinaceidae > Erinaceus > Erinaceus europaeus. The sequence continues at coordinate 10,199,653 of NC_080167.1, read as the reverse complement.
TCAACCTATAATTAACTCCTCTAAATCAACAAAAAGGAAGACATTCAAGCGGGGGGGGGGGGAATCTTGAGGGTGTCCCAACAACCCGTTCATCAAAGTAAAACTTTCAAAAAGCCAGAAATCAAATGGAAAAAAGTCCCACCTCACTGGAGAATAAAAAATGCAAGGAAATATAGGCAGTTTTTCCTTCTTCCACTCCTCCTCCTGCTCCTCCTTCTCCTTCTTTCCCTCCTCCTCAGAATTGTTAAAAGATTTAAAGAGATGACAAGGGTTAACTAGGGGAGAGGCAGGGAGAGACTTGCTCATGTAGTCCTAGCAGGAATATCAATCACAAAGACAACTTAACACATTTATCCAAAATACTCTAAGTAAGAAATTCCTCTCTCGGAATTTTAGCCTAGAGAAATTACCAGAGACATATGGCAATTTATGTCTAATGCGATCATCACAAATGAAAAGTTAAAAAATAGAAACAAATGAAATACCCAACACTGGAGAGTCAATTAAATCAAGTTACATGTAGTCATGCAATATGGAATAGGTTCCAACTACGAAAACTATGTATTTGAAAAATAATTCAGGATTGGAGAAATCACAAGAGAATATGCCACTAAATGAAAAACAGCAATCCAAGTGGTTTTACCATGATTCTAGAACTACTCGTGTGTGTGTGTGTGTGTGTGTGTGTGTGTGTGTGTGTCTGTGTGTGTGTGTCTGTGTGTGTGTTTGTGTGTGTCTGTGTGTGTGTGTGTGTGTGTGTGTGTGTGTACACAAAGAAGAAGAAAACTGCTGGAAGGATGTAGAGCAGAATATTGACAAAACTGCAGTGAATACACATCCTCTCAGAATGGGGATTCACTTTTGTGGTAGCCCATTCCTGATGCTGTAACAAAGCAGCATAGATCAGTTGACTTAAATCACAACCTTGAATCACCCACAATCTGGCAGTGAGGAAGAACAAGGTGTCATGAGTTCAGTGTGCGGTGAAGATCTTGTTCCTAGTTCATATGTGGCTGTCTGCTGACTGTGAGCTTGCAGAACAGAAATGGGAAAGGGCACTAATCCTGCTTGTAAAGGCTCCATCCTCGACGTCTAATTAAGACCCCCAAAGCTCTGACTCCTCCTAATTCCACTGCCCTGGGGGCTAGGTTTCAGCTTACACCATCAGACAATCAGTCCGCAACAGGTATTAAATCTTCTGTGTGGATTTCTCTGTGCTTTCCAAAGTTCCTTCAGGGACCAGCCACCTACGTCACTGTTAGCAAGTGTCTCTAGCACATAGAAGGTTTTGATTTCTGATCCCCTTTTGTTTGGGTGGCAGCATGTCACTGGCCAAAGGTCTCACTGACACCGTGCCCCACTGGAGCTGTGGCACTGAGATGGGAGCAGTGAGAGGCCACTTTATGTCTGAGATTATCTCTGCCTGCTCCGTCAGGAACTCTTAGAGGCATCAGCCCACCCCTCTTGTTGACTCCAGATGGACAATGTGGAATGAAAGAGAAAGAAGCAACGGTTTCCTTTATTTGCTTTCAAGCCCACTGAAGCACAATGTCATCTAGTTTACCCTTATGGGGGGAGGGGGGTGCTGTTTTCATATGCAGATAAAAGAATATTCTAGAAAGGCACAAGCAGCCATGTTCTTTGAAATAATCTGGGATCTTGAAAAAATGGCAACCTTGTGTCTGGATTGCTGGGCAGCTGTAGAGAGAAAAGCTCCCATGCACAAGACCCCAGGCTCAGTGTCCAGTATTTCCTATGCTGAAGTCATAATCTGTTTGCTTTCATTCCCCCCTCAACTCTTTCTAGTTAAATAAGTCTTGAACACACACACAACAGAAAAATTTTCCTTATCACAGACCAATACTGTAACATGATTATAACTGGTGATCAAATTTTTATCTCAAACAGTGACTTGTTTTATATATACATATATATACTTTATTGATTTAATAATGATCAACAAGACCATAAGACAAGAGGGGTACAATTCTACACAATTCCCACCACCAAAGTTCCGTATCCCATGCCCTCCCTTGAAAGCTTCCCTATTCCCCAACAATAAACTTTTATAATAAAAAAAAAGAGAAAGAAAGAAAGCTTCCATATTCTTTATCCCTCTGGAAGCATGGACCCAGGAACATTATGGGGTACAGAAGGTGGAAGGTCTGGCTTCTATAATTATTTCTCTGCTGGAGGTAAGCAAAATTTTATCTATTTAGTATATGCAGTGCCCTCTCTGGTGAGGCCGCTGTGGGAGACTATGTCGAGCAGGGCTCAGCTGACCCCAGCTCTAGAGTAAGATTGGAACTGGGTTCCCAAATCCCTACTCTGCCATTTATAAGTTGTGCAGCTTTGAGCCAACTGTGCAGTCTCTCTGGGCTTCAGCTCCTCTTAAGACATATCTGGGGTTAAATATTGTACCTTTCTGTAAGAAATGGTGTGAAGACTGAACGAGATGGAGAAATGGCAGAGCTAACTGCATGCCTGCTATTGTTACTGGACTAACTCCCATCACTCTGACTGTATTTGATTACCCCCAGCAGAGAACATGCGGGGAGGGGGTGTCTTCTCGCTGATTACCTTGAGCTTGGCTTCAAGCAGTGAGTCTCAACCATGAGCCAATCTGGCCCCTACAAAGTATCAGACAATAGCTGGTGATACTGGGGGCGGGAAGGTCACAACTAGAGGAGGAGATGGCAGGGTGCTGTTGTTACGCACCCAGAGGTGCACTGGACAGTCACCCAACAACAAAGAGTAGCCTGGCCGCAACAATCGGTCGCGCCAAGGATAATAAAGTCTGCCTTAGAAGCTGAGATGGGGGGAGACTCTTGAAGCAGAAGGCCATGCTGGAACCCTGAATAGCCTTTGCCTGAGCACCCCTGCACTGCCTGCCAGCCCCCCAGGACTGGCCCTGGGCTGCAGGTCAGTGCCTCACTTCAACCTCCCCTTGCATGCAGCCCACTGCACCCCAGGTCTGTACTTGAGACCTGGCTTTGGACTTGGAGGAGCCCCTCCAAAGGCCTGGTGCCCGCCGGTGCTTCAAGTGTTTGTAAGAGATCTCCTCAGGAAATACAAGTCATCCAGGGAAAATCTCTGGCTCACTTCCGCCAGGCAACTTGGAGAATGCTCGTGAGCACTTTGGTCATGGGAGAGGAACTCCAAAGAGGAGAGAAGGGGAGAGACTGCTTATGTCTCTCTGTAAGAAAGCCTTGAGCCAAGGAGGTAACTCAGAGTTGGAGCAGAGAACTGACTTGTGTGTCCGAGACCCCAGCCTCAATCTCCATCACCACTGTGTGCAGAGCTGAGTGGTGCTGTGGACACTTTCTCACCAAACAGACAAATCTTGGGAGGGAGGGAGAAAGAGAGAGAGACTGAGACTGTACTGACACTCATCCTGAGCTATGGTCTGGAATAAGAGACAGAATTACAGAGGGAGGGGAGAAAGGATGGAGGAGGAGGGAAGAAAAAAAAGAAAGGAAGGAAGGAAGGAAGGTAGAAAGAAGGGAAGAAAGAAAGAAAGAAAGAAAGAAAGAAAGAAAGAAAGAAGGTAAGAAAGAAAGAAAGAAAGAAAGAAGGGAAGAAAGAAAAGAAAGAAAGAAAGAAAGAAAGAAAGAAAGAAAGAAAGAAAGAAAGAAAGAAAGAAAGAGAAAAGGAAGGGGGCAGGGGGTGGCACACCTGGTTAAGTGCACATGTCACCATGCACAAAGTCCTGGGTTGGAGCCCCCACTGCCCATCTGCAGGCGGGAAGCTTAAGGAGAGCTGAAGCAGGTCTGCAGGTGTCTATCTTTCTCTCTCCCCCTCTATCTCGCCCTCCCCTCTCAGTTTCTCTCTGTCCTGTCAAATAAACAAAACAAAGGGGGGAAATGGCCATCAGGAGAGGTGGATTTGTAGTGCAGGCACCAAGTGATAACCCTGGTGGAAAAAAATAATGGGAAGGAAAAGAAAGAGGAAGAGTGACAATTATAACAACACCCCCACTCCACACAGCACCTGCTGCTCTGAAGGTGCATTTTATTTTACCCTGACAGCTATCTTGAGGCAGGGATGACCAGCCCCAGGACACAGAGGGATTCAGGAGTTAGTACTTGCACCTGGGGGACGGTTATGATGTCCCCCTGAACCTTATGTGAAGGTGGGAGAGAGTGACCCAGCATGCTGTGGGCGCCAGCATCTTCAGAGCCTCTATCACGCGGGTCGAGGGCAGAGAGGACCCTGGGCTCCGATCTACAGAGGCTTACGGGAGAATATGGCAGTGAACTCAGGACAGCAAAGGCTTCACAGCCTTGACATGTGCACTTAACCAGGTGTGCCACCCTCTGCCCAATTCTTTTTCATTCATTCATTCATTCTTTCATTTTTAAAGATTGTTTTTTTCTTTTCTAATCTTTTATTTATTTATTAGTGAAAAGAAACAGAGAAATTGAGAGTGAAGAGGGAGACAGCGAGGGAAAGAGATGGAGAGACACCTGCATCCCTGCTTCACCACTAAGGAAGCTTCCTCCCTTCAGGTGGGGACCGGGGGCTTGAGCAGCATGGTATGTGCACTCAACCAGGTGTACCACCACCTGGTCCCTATTTGTTCTTTCCTTCTATCTGTCATTGCTGGGGCTTCACCGCTATGAGCTAACTTTTTTAGAGAGAAGAGAGGAGGAGAAGGAGAGAGAGAGAAGGAAATGGGGAGGGGTGCGGTGAGAGAGAGAGAAAGAAAGAGAGGGAGAGGGAGAGGGAGAGGGAGAGGGAGAGGGAGAGGGAGAGAAAACAACACTAGAGCTTTCCCCAGAGCCATAGTTCCTCCGTTCCCCCCATGGTGTATCAGGGACTCAAATCTGGGTCTCGAGAATGGCAAAGCAACCCCCACCCCCATCAAGTGCGCTCACTGCCCCCGTTATTATTTCATGCCTCATGCTATGATTCAGATCTCTATTAGCAGGGCCAATTCTAGGTTGTAGTTGATTCAGTTATGCACAGACCCCTAGGAGAAGGGATGGGAAAACATCTGGTGTGTGCAGGTGTCCTGAGAGCTCCCCCCACCCCCACCCCGAGCCTGGGGGCACTTTGCTAGGTGTCCACTCACCACCAGAAATGAAGTTCCAGGGCCTGGGAGGTGGCTCAGCAATAGAACACAGGCCTTGTACACCTGAGGTTGTGGGGGGGGGGGGGAAGGCTTGCTCCCTGGCCTCAACTTATTATGCCAGAGCTGAGTGGTACTCTGGTCTGCTTTCATAAAAGTGAAATCAATGAATCTTGGAGAAGAAAAAAAAAGTTTAAAAGAGAGAAAAGAGATTCTTGCAAGTGCAGAATTCTAACTTGTAAACTGGTTGGTAATGGAGAAAGTCTGTTTTTGACCTGGGGGCTGGGGGGGCAGTGGGGGATCCAGGGTTGAAGGAGAAATGGCCACCCCCCTCCTAGTCCCACAGAGCTCTCCTTTAAGCTTCTCCAGCCTCCTATATGAAGCAGCCTTTGCAAGATTCTCTGGTTTTCACTAGTGTCAGCGAGTGGTACCAGTCCCATCTCCCCCTCCTCGTCCCCCCACCCCATTCCCAGAGACAAGGCTGGCTCCGAAGGTTCCAGACAGAGGAGCTAAACACGTTAACCCACAGACTAACAAGACACAAAAGGCGGCAGGAATCAAATAAAAGGAAAAGGCAGCAGTCACAGGTCAGCCCTGCATAAATATTTATGCGGGAGGAAAAGTTGGTGCCTGAGTAACGACCTTGCGGCTGGTATGAATAGAGATAATGTGTGTTTCTAGAACACGCCGCCAGAAAGGGCGGTAGGGTGGGCGGGGGGACGGGGACGGGGGGCTCTGAGGCTCAGCCGACGGAGAGCAGGAGGGGAGGTTGTAAATCTTCATGCCAGTCCAAGCCCCCACTGACCTTTCTCCTCCCAACCACCCCCCTCACCCGCCGCCCGCCCCTGCTGCATCTTCATTTCACTTCCTTTCCTCTCTCTCCGCCATCACAGGGACGCTCAGACCTGGCTTGGCTATCTGGGGGTACACAGTCGAGGCTTTCTGAGGGTGTGGGGCAGTGGGCAGACAGATGCAGTCCTGCAGGTTCCAGGCCCCCAGGAAGTTGCCCTGGCTGTCGTGTGCAAGGAGTACACTCGACCTGCTGAGACATCTCCCTGCCTCCAAAGTCCCTGAGGTGGACGGCAGTGGTTGCACTGTCCCTTAGGGCCACTGAATCCAGTTGAAAATGTTCTGTCTGTGTCACACGATTTTTAAAAACCAGGGAGATGGAGTGGGGGACAGAAGGGAAGTTGAATGGAAGAAGAGGAGACGCAGGTGGGGAGTGGAGTTGAAGAGGGAGGACAATGCTCATTACTAAAGCCTCTTTCTCTTCTCCCAGGCAGGGACCTGAGAAAGCTCGTGGGTGAAATCCCACCTGCAGAAGTGGGTCTCTACCCCACTTCTACACACTTCCAGGAAGAAGCACTGGTTCTGCCACACGTACCCCCAAATCAATGCTCCATGGCTTAAAAAGAACCCTGATCTCAGAGCACTTTTGCAAAATGAAACTTCATCTCTGCTTTATTATTTTTTAAAATATTTATTTATGTATTCCCCTTTTTTGCCCTTGTTGTTTTATTGTTGTAGTTATTATTGTTGTTGCTCAGCTCTTGCAATTGGTAGTACTGGAGATTGAACCTGGATCTCAGAGCCTTACCCAAGATACTCTTTTTTCATAACCATTAGGCTGCACTGCACACACACACCCCCCCAACACACACACTGTTAGATTTATCTCCGGTGTTCACAGAACTCAGCACATTCAAGAAGGCAAGGTTAGCACATGTTGGCTTCAGCTTTGGGGACAAAAGGTCTAGGTCCCCCGTCCCAAGTTTGCCATAGATATCCTGAATTGTGGCCCACTTGCTGGAGTGGGAAGTAGAAGAAATCTGACTCTCCCTGGCCACAGATCCACAAGGCAGCCATCATGCCTTGCTGCCACCATGCCACTGGGGCTCTTTGCTCCCACGTGGGGCCTCCTGGCACTGGGTCTGGAGATGTGTCTGATTGCAGAGACAGGAATAATGGCGGCTTTCAGCTTCCTGGGCTGGGACAAGCTGTAGGCACTTATCTTGCAAGGACACCTGGCAGGCACCACAGACTGGGGGTGGTTCCTGGGCTGGATCCCCAGGCGTGGGCATCCTGAGGAATCCTGCAGCCATGGAGCCCACTGCTCACTATGTCTTCTGGCCTGGGAAGCAGACTGTTCCTCTGTGCTAGTGACAAAAGGCACATGTTCTTCTTTTTTTGCCCCCAGGGTTATTGCCAGGGCTCGGTGCCCACACCACAAATCCACGGCTCCCGGAGACCATTTTTTCCCCTGTTGTTGCCCTTGTCGTTCCATCACTGTTGTGAATATTATTATAATTGTTGTTGCTGCTGTCGTTGAATAGGACAGAGAGAAATGGAGAGAGCAGGGGAAGACAGAGGGGGAGAGAAAGACAGACACCTGCAGACCTGCTCTACCGCCTGCAAAGCGACTCCCCTGCAGGTGGAGAGCCGGGGTCTCAGACAGGGATCCTTAATGCCGGTCCTTGCACTTCGCGCCACATGCGCTTAACACGCTGCGCTACTGCCCGACTCCCAAGGCACATGTTCTTGGTCCACAACCCTGAATCTGCCTCAGGCTCTCTGTCTCCTCCACACTGACATCCAGCAGGGTCTAGAAGACAACAGGTCAACCAATGTCTGCTTTCCTGAAACAGTCCGTGTCCTCTTTGCCTCTGTGACTTGCCAAAGGTGTGGAGCTCAAGAAGCCCAGTATTTGAACTCTGAACAGCTCTGCATCAAGTTCCCTTAGGATTGGCTCACAACGAATGGGGAGTGAAGGCAGGGTGAGACATGGAACTAGGCTCTCACAGGCCCCAAAGTGGCGTCTCATTTCCTTGGTCTCCTCTCACTTCTGTTCTTTTCCTCTTCTAAGCTTCTCTTCCTCCTCTTTTTCTTCTTCCAACTCCTCTCCTTCCTCCACTTCTCCATCTCCTCTCTTCCATCTCTCCTTCCATTCTTGCTCCTTCTGAAACTGTCCCCACCCAGACTCATCATTCTTAGCTCCATAACTTTATTTTTATTCCTGCCTGCCCCGTTTCTGCCTGTTTCTTATCCTTACATCAGCCTTCTGTAGTCCGGATGTCTGATCACCTTGTTATGACATTCTTACTCCCTCCTGGAGGTGGGACTCGCTAACTGGAAGACTAGAGAGCAAACCCTGCCCTTGATCAGGTGCTCACCACTCAACCAATCAGGAACCCATCCCGGTAAAGGAAGGAAGAGCAATCCTGCAGCTCACAATATGGCTGCCTAAGGCACAAAGATGGACAAGATAGCTTTCCTCAGCACGAGGTGTAAGCAGGGCAAGTTTGCTCACGCACACCCGTTTTACAATCGAGGGTTGTGCTTCTGCAAAGAGAAATGACTTAGATTGACATCACGAAACTAGAACAAGATTTGGAACTAAAGACTAAGGTTCCACTCCTGGCTTCTAGACAAGTCACTTATACATTTATAAGGCAGGCCCCCCGCTTTCTCACCCCCTTCTATCCTGCTGATACTCCCCCAACCCCTCTCTCTATCACACACACACACAGACACACACACACAGACACACACAGACACACACAGACACACACACACACACATACACACACACACACACACACACACACACACACAATCTTATTTTAGAGTGATAGTCTATATATCCTTGCCCATCGTCATCTAACTTCCTATCAGGAGGATCTTTATCCAACTTGACTTGGCTACCTTGAGCTTCACTCATTTCCAAAATACTAACTTGATTTTACATGGAATCTTTATAATGTGACCCTCAGGGGTAGAGTGGCTGACCTTTCATTCTGAGCTCTAACAGACCAAGTTTTTATAAGGAGAGGGAGGAGGAAAAGGAATGTTCAGGAGCTTACAACATGGAATCTTTCTTCATTTGCACGACCCTGTGAGAGTTTTCTCTCCTCTCTTTCCAAGAGTCCTTGGTTAACAACTGAATAAGTCAGGGCTCACCCCCCAGCCAGTGTGACTCCATCCAGTGATGTCCCCTCCACCATCTGGTTTACATGGAGCCATCTTCAAGGCCCCCACTTCCCTGCTGGCTGTCACTTCTCCCTGCATCCTCTGCGATCATCCTGGGCCCATCAATACTTAATGCACTGGGCTGTCACATTCAGAGCTGTGAAGGATCCAATTGTGTGGTTGATCTATAATGTAAGGTTAATGCCTAATTAGCTCGTTTAACATTTCCTTCGTGGATAATTCATGCTGGGTCATTAACAAAAGCCAGGGCAAACGGAGGGACAGGTTCATTGCCATAAATCAGAGGCCTAAAAACATCATAGAAACAGGAAAATGCATGTATTATTCAGGTCAAACAAAGAGCCAGCTCCATAGAAGGGATCTCACTGCTCTCCTGACCCTGAGGTCAAGGCACGGAGTGCAAGACTGGGGTGGGGGGGACATCTGCTAATAGCATGGTTGCTCAGGCCTTAGTGGGGAGCTCATCTGATGGTCAGCATATGGCCACACATCCCACTGTTAGACTTATGACTGCCCAGGTAGAAAAGGCCCCTTACTGCTTAACAGTGCAGCCCTGCCTCAGCTAGAGTGAATAACCACTTCTTGAGCAACTGCTATGTGCCAACATGAGTGCTTGTGCGTGACTTGGCATGGCTGTATTCCCTGGGACCATTAGCTGCTGCTGTGTAAGGAATCACCCCCAGACTCAGTGGCCTTTGATGAGTCTATGTCCCATTGGGGTAGGTCAAGGTCACCTGCCCTCAGCTGGCTGGGTGTTCTCGCCCATCTGTGTTCACTAGTGGGTCAGCGAGAGGTGCCCTCGAGGGCCTGGCTATGGATAAACTGTTACAGTGACAGGATGACTGGGCTAGAGAACTCTAACAGTGAAGTCAGGGCTTCAAGGCATGGCTAACAAGGGTGGGAGAGTCCTTGAGGGCTAGACTCAGAACTGGCGGGTTGTCATGTCTGCAGACCTCCTGCCAGTCACTGATCAATGTCAGAGTCAGGAGTGGGGCAGTGGAATCAGCACTGTGTTGCATAGGTGGGTGGAGAATCACAGTGGCAGAGGCTGGGCAGTGGTGAACGAGTTACAGTGTGCAAGGACCCGGGTTCAAGCCCCCAAGCCTCACCTGCCGGGAGGAAGCTTCATAAGTGGTGAAGCAGTGCTGCAGGTGCCTCTCTTCCTCTATATCTTCCCGTTCCTTTGCAATTCTCTGGCTGCCTCTATCCAATAAATAACACAGTAGAAAAATAAACAAAAAAATATAATGCTAATTGAGACTCACAGTTGCTTTGGCAATTACCTTCCCTCCCACAACCCAGTTCTTTATAAGAAACCACTTCTCCAAAGCCTCCCAACAAGAATGTGTTGAATACTATGTGCTACTATGTGCCAGACACTGTCCTAGTGCTGAGGACCCAACAGTGGGTAGGAGAGAGTCCCTACTCACAAGCAGCTGGATTTCCAAACAGGAAGATAGATCAAGAGTAACCAAGTGAGCCAGTGCTCATGTGAGATGTTTTTAGACGTGTTCAATACCACCATGAAGACAGAACGCAAATATAAATATAGAAACAAAACGTACAAATGGAACTAAAACTTTTACAAAAGGTTTTGGAGAACCAAGAAATCCATCAACAAAACAAGAGAAAGTATATACAAAGTAAGGATCTGAAAACAGGCTGACATGACACAAAACATGGCAAGCGAGCTCAACTCAATAGCAGCAAGCAAACAATCTGATTCTAAAAATGAGGGAAAGGATAAAATAGTCGTTTTTCCAAAGAAACATACAAATGGCCAACAGTACATAAAAAGGTACTTTCTACCACTAATCAGTAGGGTTATACAAATCAAAAGCACAATTACTTATCGAAAATTAAATATAGAGATAATATGTATATAGAAATTCGTTAGTTATTAATAATAATATTTATTTATTTATTGGCTTTTTAATTAAAATATATATATATATATTTCCCCTTAGCGAAGCACTGCTCACCTCTGGCTTATGGTAGTGCTGGGGATTGAACGTGGGGCTTTGCAGCCTCAGGCATGAGAGTCTTCTGCAGAACCGCCATGCTATCTCCCTGAGTAGGCCAGATAATTTTTTAAAAAGAATATATTCTTAATTATTTTTTTGGCTAGAAACAGCCTGAAATCAAGAAGGAAGGGGAGGGAGAGAGACAGAGAGACATCAACAGCACTTCTCTACCACTTGTGAAGCTTTCCTCCTGCAGGTAGGGACCAGGGGCTCAAACCCAGGTCCTTGCACACTGTAATGGGCACTCAACCAGCTCCAGGCCAGATAATTTTATGGAGACCCTATTAGGTGTCTAGTCTGGGTCCTGAGAATAGACTAGCCAGAAAACTCAGTCCACAGGCTCAACAAGAGATGATGGAGGGTAAACTAATGAAATGTACATCATGCGGAATCAACCAAGGAGCGCACCACCTTGCCATCCAAAGTGGTGACCAGGACCACAGATAAGAGGTAGAGGCCGCTCTGAGAATGTGTGGCAAAGAAAGGGCTGTCTGTCTCGCTGAGGAGGGGAAGGCCTTCATTCAGCAGGCTAAGAAGGCTTCCCGCAAGTGGCACATATATATGTATGTTTGAAAGCTGGAATCAACACAGCTAAGTGAGGCTGAGGAGAAGGGCCCGTCAAGGAGCCAAGGTCCTGGGGTAGAAAGGCACTGGTGTGACCGTTCAGATGTTCAGGAGAACACTTCCTCCTCCCAGGTGGAGCTTGGAATGTTTACTGGTGCAGGCACTTGGCAGCCAGAAGCTCTGGCTCGATCCAAGCTGCTGTGACCACTGTCTTTTCTCACTCCTCTGTGGGCAGTGAGGATGCAGATGAGGGTGGGGGTCAGAAAGATGTGTGCATTTGACCTGGCCCCAGTGAGCACCCCTCCCCTCCTCCTTCTTTGTCCCAAACCCCTGCTCCCCCAGCCCTGACCACCCCCGCCCCCTGTAAATCTGGCTGCTTTGCAGAACCAAGCAGGTGTGGGGAAGAAGGCAGACTGGCCCCCCGCAGAAGGGGGAATCAAGATTAAGCACATAAGCTGTCCTTTTAAAAGCTTAGCCGGCCTTTCCAATTGGATCTCAAATGGACCACACTTGAGAAATTAAATAAACAGCATTTGTCAAGGGCTTTTGTGGGCTCCCAGCTGTATTTATTTATAGGTTGGTCTGTTATTTATGGCACTCGTGCTCCGTATAAAAGCTTTGTCGGAGAGAAGTGGCAGTGGGAGGCGGGTACACTAATGCTTCCGGGGACACTCAAGGATCCGCTCCAAGGAGCCCAGACAATAGGCCTGGGCTATCTGTGTCCCACAGGAGCTGGGTGCTGGAGCAAGTAGGGAGGAGGTTCCTGGAAAAGTTAAGCCTCTAGGCACTCCCTCCCCCCAACCCCGAGTCAGGGTCCCCTGGAGACCTGGAACAAGTTGAAAAATCTTTGACTTAGTGTGACTTCATGGCTAAGAAGCCCAACAGTTATGGCCTCCCTAAGAAACATGCCAGCCATTCTTTACACAAAGTAGGTGGGAATGAAGGAATGAGCTAATGAATGGTGAACATTCTTCCCCATGGTTATGAAAATGAAAAATGAGAGAGGTCTCAGGGTCTAGGTGGTGGCATACCTAGTTGAATGCACACATTACCATGCGTAAGGACCCAGGTTCAAGGCCCTGCTCCCTCTCTAGGGGAGCTTCTTGAGCAGTGAAGCAAGGCTTCGGGTGTCTGTCTGTCTTTCTTCCTCCCTGTCTCCCTGTCCCCTCTCAGTTTCTCTCTGTCCTATCAAATAAAACAGAAAGAATAAAAATGAAAAAAGAATGGCCACTAGGAGCAGCTGGCACTGAGCCCCAGCAATCAACCTGATGGTGATAATAATAAATAAACAAAATGAATTAGAGAAGTCTCAACTTGCTGTATACATATTCATAATTTCACTGCAACACTCACACATATATCAATAACTTGACCATACACGGTTACCAAGTCAGCTCTGGCTAGTGGCGGTGCTGAGTACTTGAATTCAAAGTGGCCCACCTGCAAGTCCTGTGTGTTACCACTGTGATATCTCACCAGCCCACTAGAAATCATTGTGAATGGGATCTATATGTAGTGCCTGACCATGTCTATACCTTGGGTTCAGTAGTTTTAAGTTGCAGATTCTTCTGGAAGAGGACTCTAAGCATTAGAAAAAGACAAGAGAAGCAGAGGAGAGGGGAAAAGGAGAGAGCCCTGGGCAGCAAAATGCACACTGCTGGGTAGTTGGTGTAAAGGTGAAGGCTTAGAAGAATGGCACTAGTGGTGTATCTCAGACTCGCTCAGCTACACAGATTTATTCACACACACACACACACACACACACACACACACACACACACACACACACAATTTCATGCAGAAATGTCTGATAAAACTCTCCAGGAGAATTCAGGATCTGAGATCACCTTTAAGGGTTATTAAAATCATGTGACTTTTTAAACATTCTAAAAGAGTAAATATAGGTAGCTGGGAGATAGTGCAGCAGGTTAAGTCCACATGGCACAAAGCACAGAGAAATCACTTCAGAGACACAGAAATGGTTTTTCCCCCCCGACTCCTTACCCGCAGCGGGGTCGCTTCACAGACAGTGAAGCAGGTCTGCAGGTGTCTTTCTCTCCCCCTCTCTGTCTTCCTCTCCTCTCTCGATTTTTCTCTGTCCTATCTAACAACGACGACATCAACTACAACAACAATAAAAAACAAGGGCAACAAAAGGGAAAATAAATCTTAAAAATAAATAAATAAATGAGTAAATATGGTAGGGGCTGGAAAGACATCATTGTTGTTCTGCAAAAAGACTTTCGTGCCTGAGGCTCTGAGGCCCCAGGTTCAATTCCCAGCACCACCATAAGTCATAGCTGAGCAGTGCTCTCCTCTCTCTCTCTCTCTCTCTCTCTCTCCCTCTCTCTCTCTCTCTCTCTCTTTGATTAAAATAACTAATGTATTTTTTAAAAAGTAAGTATGGTCAAGTTTGGGGAGAACTGAAGTGATTTCTAAATTTTTTAAATTTTTAAAATTTCTAAATTTTTCTATTTTTCTTGAGAGAGAGGCAGAGAGGGAGAGTTCACCTTCTTAGTTTCTTTTTCTTTTACTGTGTATGTATGTCTCTCTCTCTCTTTTCCTTGTTCTTATATGCATCACTGTCCTGGACATACACGCGCACACACACACACACACACACACACACACACACACACACACACACAGGCAAAGAGTGTACCCTTCCTTCCCCAAATCATAGTCTCTGCACATCTGGCCCTTTCCTCATCACTGAGTCTCTGCAACCTTTCATCACATCCCTCACTAGCCAACAGTTTTAGGTCCTTTTCTGTGAAGAAGTGGGGTGAAGGCACATGCTCAGCACACATCAGAACCTGGGTTCCAGTCTCCCCTCTGCCACTTCCTAGCTGCCCTTCCCACAGCTGCAGTGGCCATGCTGACATCTCAAAGCATGTAAGCAAGAAGATGATATGGTGAGAAGGTAAGAACAGGTAGAATGACTGGATAGAGGCTGACCACCAGCTCCGGGCTACACGCTACCAACCCACAACCTTCTTGTTCCATCATCCTTGGACCAGCTCTCTTTTTGGTCCACTAGACCCATCTTCTAGAAAAACGAGTCCCCTCTGAGTGATCAAAGACAAGGCGGGGGAGATGCTCTTCCCTCATGGCCAGGGGACATCTGACGCTACTTCTGGCTGGCACGCCTGTGTCCTCATCTAATCTGGCTGCACAGCCCGACAAGGAGACCAAGTCACAGAGAATGGCCTACAGGAAAGGAAGCCCATGAGGTGCTTTCTGCCTGCATGAGCACATTCCTGGTCACTATGTGTCACCCAGAAAATTCTCCCACCACTGCCACCACAGGGGGGTGGGGATAGGGAGAAGCAGAACAAGCAGGAGACCTGGGGACGCTGCTTCTTTTCCTGTCACCTCTTTGGAGTCGTGTTGGCCAGGTGCAGTCTGTCCACTTTTGCTCTTCCCCCGCAGAAGAGGCACTCAGAGAACACCACCCTCCCACCCACCCCGTGGAACACCAGGCGCCGATGCCAACTAAGATAAGACAGGAGGATGAAGCCAGATGCTGATGAGGACTAGGAATAACTAAGTACAAAGCCGAGTACAATAAGCCAGAAAGAGAAGGGAAAATACAGGAAGATTTCACTCACAGGTGGCAACTAAGAAGCAAAGGCAGTAAGGGAAAAAAGATAAGGGGACCCTTAGGCTGGGTGTGGTGTGTTGCACCAAAGCATAGGACTCTGGGGAAGGAGGGAGAAGGGAGGGATGGGTCCTGGTGCATGATGGGGCAAAAGAACCTAGTTTGGAGGAGATGGTGTCTTGCAGACCTGTCATAGGGAAATAAGAGAGTTTATCTAAGTGTCAACTGTAAACAACTAACCCTCCCCTCTCAATAAAGTGTAAAAAAAAAAAAACTAAAAAGGTGGGGGGGGCTGAAAGAAGGAAAAAAAAAACACCAAACAGGCTCTGAGACTTTGTGAAAATTATGATTATTCTGGGAGGGAACTTGGGACGGTAAAAAAAAAAATGAGGGGGTCTCTGGAGCAATGGTACTGGGGCTCTTGTACCCAGTGGGTACAGGGACTCTTGTACTGGGTACAGGGACTCTTGTACTGGGTACAGGGACTCTTGTACTCTCAAACTCTTGGATGTTTATAATATTTGAAAAACATTGTAAATTACCATTCGATCCACTTGAAAAAGAAATCTCCAGGTAGGCAGATACAAGTTGGTAACCCCCAACCTAGGTCTTGCCCAGGATGAAGAGTTGTTCTCATCTGGAGCAAACAAGCATGGAGCCTGTTATCCCAAAATGAAGAGAAGGGAGAGGAGTGGAGGAAGTGACAAACAAAATCTTGGATAGTGCCTTCTCTTGGGCCCTTACCTCCTGCCTGTAACTGTGAATTCCCAGCAGGCATTGCAGTAAGGGCAGACCCATAGCGAGGGGCTCTAGGGGGACAGGAGGAAAGTGGGAGGCTGAGGACCCACATCTGGGAGTCATTTAAGTTTGAAATGAGCACACCGGGCTGGGCATGGAGGCTGGAGGAGGAGTGGCCCAGGCAGTTGGTTCCCATTAAGTCAAGGAGCAGGAGAATCCCCCTGTGTGTGAATCCCTTGCAGGAGTCCCCAGAGTCCCTGGAGCCCCTGACTGGGCCTGAGAACTTCCTTCTTCCCCCTGGCTCCTCGAGGCCCACGAGAGGGAAGCAGCCAGGAGTCCTGGGGACGCCCCCTTCTCCAAGGCCCCTAATTAGGTCTTGACATGACAGACCAATTATGTCCCTGAAAGAGTGGTTACAGACCACTGGGTATTTAGTGACATTTTAAAAATTCATTTCCAACCCTGTTGCATGCTAGGGAGAGGGCAGAAAGGACTCAAGGGAAGGAAGTGTCTGCCCTGGCGTGAGAAGGGTCCTGAGTCCAGGGCTCCTGTGCTAGAGCTGTTCCTGGGCCACCAGTCAGCGTTCCTGACTCTTAGGGGCCGAGGACCAACTGTGTAGCAGCACTGGCCCAGAAGTGGGGGAGCAAGAGGGATCACAGCCTGATCTCCAGAGGTGGGGGTCCTCTCAGGTCTCCACAGCATGGTAGCTTCACTCCTGCTGTTCTAACTGAAAAAAAAAAAAAAAAAAAACCAACAGCAGAACTAGGGCTGGGCAGTGATGCACCTAGTTGAGTGCACATATCACTGTATGCAAGGACTAAATTCAAGCCCCTGATCCCCACTTGCTGGGTGTCCGCTTCAAGAGCAGTGAAGCAGTTATGCAGATGTCTTTCTTTCCCTCTCTCTATCTCCCCGTCCTCTCTCAATTTCTCTCTGTCCTAACTAATAATAAAAATAAATAAAAATAAATTTTAACAAATGGCCACCAGGAGCAGTGGATTCATCTTGTAGGCACTGAGCCCCCAGTGATAACACTGAAAGCAAAAAAAAAAAAAAGAAAGAAAGAAAGAAAGAAAGAAAGAAAGAAAGAAAAAAGAAAAAGACATCAGAACCAAGATTTTCAAGGTAAGTTTATTAAAGAGTATTCAAGAGTAGAACTGAGCCCAGAAGAGACTCGAACCTGCAAACAGCCCTCAGGTTATCTCCGAGAGATGCCCAAAGGTTGGGCCCTGGTGTAGGGGTTTTATACATTGTGAGTACAGAAGAGGAGACTGCCATGAAGGAATCTTCCAGCACATGCGGCAGGAAAACACTATCATCCACAACTCAGGGGGCCCTCTGCGTTGAGGCAACCAGTCAAGATCACTCTGCTTTATTTTCCTTTTCTCTCTCTCTTCCTTCCTTTCTTCCTTCCTTTTCTTCTTCCTCTTCTTCTTCTCCTTCTCCTTCCTCCTTCTTCTTTTCTCCTTCTCCTTCTCCTCCTTCTTCTCCTCCTTCTCCTCCTTCCCCTTCTCCTCCTTCTTCTCCCCCCCCATCACTTTACTGGGAGGCTAACAGTTATGGTACAGTTGCTGACACACGGGTGCAATGTCTCATCTCCTTGTGACAGGTGTGTCTGCAAAACATTTTAGGCCCAACTTAGATCCTTTTCCACCATCATATCCCAGGATTCCAACCCCCCCCCATCCCCTTGCTGCCCTTCTTCCCCCAAAGTCCTTTGCTTTGTCATCCATCCAACTTTTGCTTTGTGTTTTCTCTTTCTGTCCTAGCTTCTTACACTCTGCCTATGAGTCAGCTTCTTTTGTATTCATCCTTCTCTCTTTGGCTTATCTCACTTAGCGTGATTCCTTCAAGCTCCATCCAAGATGAGGCTATCTACCCCATTAACTTGTTCTTCTGGGAGCTGGGGTGTGGGTGCAGGTGTCAGGGACTTGGCTGTCCCTTGTGCATCCTTTGGTGGCTGATAGAGATCAGGGCTCAGGTCCCTGGGCCCCTGCTCCTACACAGAGTCGGGAGGTTTGGGTCATGCCTCTTCACAGAAGCTGAGCCGCTCTGCTCTGACGTCCAGCTCACACATGTCCGAGGAAGGAGGTGGTTTCAGCCTCTGGTTTCTGTACATAATCCGGGGTTTCTCTCACAAGGCACATGGTTAGTGATTCATCCAGCAAACACTAATGGGGCAGCTCCTCTGTGTGCAACATGGGAAGATAAAGGGAAGGGAAGTTCGAGTGTCCTCTAGAGGTGGTCACCACGTCCTGTCCTGTCCTGTCCTGTCCTGTCCTCAGCATCTTCCTGCCGCCATCTCTATATTTAATGACTGTGTCAAGCACTGCTGAGGCTCAGGGGACTCAGAACCAGCCATGAATCAATGCTTTCCCCAAGTTCACAGTCTTTGAGGGGCTTTGGTGGATATAATGGCTTCCAATTCATTCACTCACTCACTTATTCCTTACTCATTCATTCACAAGCATGCTGAGCTGTTATTCTGGAACAGCTGCAGAGCTCAGCATGGAACATTCTGAAACTATTGGCTGGGGAGACAGCATAATGGTGATACAAAATATTTTCATACTTGAAGCTCTCAGGTCCCAGGATCAATCCCCAGCACCACCATCAGCCAGAGTTGAGCAGTGCTTTGGCAGTCTGTCTGTCTGTCTGTCTATCTATCTATCTCATTAAAATAAATACATAAAATACTTTCATGCCTGAGGCTCCTAATTCCCTGGTTCAAACCCCAACACTACCATCAGCCAAATCTAAGCAGTGTTCTTTCCAATCTATCTATCTCTCCATCTTTCTCTCTGTATCCCTTTCATTTATATATATATATATATATATTTTTTTTTTTAAAGATTCTGAAATAAGCAAGTTGGGTTCAGAAAAGATTCATAGGTCCAGTCCATAAAGCTGGTAGGTGACACTCTGGAGGCTGAGTCTGAAGGACAGTGGGGTGGGTGGGTGTGTAGCCTGGGGAGGTGCGGGGTGGGGAGGGGAGAGCTCCAGGCCTGGACAAGGATGAGCCAAGACACAGAGGCAAGAAAGGGCAAGGTGCACTTGGAACCGGGGATGGGGGAGCATAGGCCAGGCCTCCGGGTCAGCAGATCCTCCCCCTGGAGGGGGGAGGTAGCCCTATCTCCCTGAGCAGCCCAGCTGCTCCCCATCCTGTATCAATTAGGCCACTGATGCCATCGCCCAGAACTTCAAAGGCGGGAGATGGTGGAGAATTTACAAAGGCCAATAAACTGGGCCCAGGGCAGGCTGCAGGCCCATAAACTTTTACCAGCCTCTCAGTTGTCCAGGACACACATTCCCGGCTCGTTGGCCCAGCCAGCCTTTCTCCACAGCCACCGCAATCAAAAGATTAAAAAAAGAAGATCGAAGACAAGATGATGTTTGCGTGGAATCTCATACCACCTGAGGGAGAGGGCAGCCCAGCAAGTCATTTTCACCTCCTTGACTTGATGGAGTTCAGAGCAGGGGTGCTGAGTTAAGTTACTGTCTGCCAAGACTAAGCTAGGTAGCACTAAGCAACACTCAGCTAGTGGCCATCAGCGCCAAGGGAGCCCCAAGTTGATGGTGGGACCTGGGACAATCACTGTCCTTTTCTTTTCGTTTAATATTATTTATTTATGAGATCGAGAAAGGGAGATCGAGAGGCGAGGGAGAGATAGGGAGAGAGACAGAGAGACAGAGAGAGACCTGTGCACTGCTTCACCACTTGTGAAGCTTTCTCCCTCCAGGTGGGAGCCAGGGTCTTGAACCTGAGTCCTTGGGCTTTATAACATGTAAGCTCAATCAGTGCGCCACCACCTGGCCCCTCACTGTCCTCTATGTAAAATGATGGTTTGGGGACTGGAAACATAGTACAGTCGTTTTATACTAGACTTTCACTCCTGGGTTCCAAAGCTGCCAGGTTCAATCCCCCACACCACCAGAAGCCAGAGCAAAGCAGTGCTTTGATCACTTTCTTCCTCTCTGTCTCACTCATGAAAATGAATAAACATGTTATTTAAAGCATTATTAACTTTTTGGCTGGGAAGATGGCACCAGGGAGGGTTATGAAGCCCCAGGTTCAATACCCTATACTACTCTAAGCCAGAGCTGAACAGTGCTATGGGGGGGGTTAGTCAATAAATAATAAATAAATGAATTGGGGGGAGTAGTTAATAAATAATAAATTAATTAATTAATTAAATGGTGCATTGCAGTCATCAAGAAGGGCCTCTCTTGGGCAGATCTGGAAATGTGTCAGTAGTTCTTAAGGGTTCCCTAAACACTGACTGAGGGCAGCCAGCTATGGGTAAGCCAAGTGGGGACACAAGCCCACCTTCCCTGTCACACAAAACAGAGCCCTTAATGAATCAGCCCAATTTTTGTGAAGGATCACCGGGTACTGCATGCAACAATTTACTACTACTGCTGCTGCTACAACTCTACTACAACTACTACTACTGCTGCTACAACTACTACACTACTACTACTATACTACTACAACTACTATTATTACAACAACTACTACTGCTGCTGCTACAGCTACTACTACAATTACTACAACAACTACTACTACAACTACCATTACTACAACTACTACTGCTGCTGCTACAACTACTACAATTACTGCAACAACTACTACTACAACTACCATTACTACAACTACTACTGCTGTTGTTACAACTACTACTACAATTACTACAACAACTACTACTACAACTACTAGTACAATTACTATTACTACAACAACTACTACTGAAATTATAACTACAACTACTACTACAACTTCTACTACAATTACTACAACAACTACTACTGCTGCTACAACTACTACACTACTATTACTATACTACTACAACTACTATTACTACAACAGCTACTACTGCTGCTGCTACAGCTACTACTATAATTACTACAACAACTACTACTACAACTACCATTACTACAACTACTACTGCTGTTGTTACAACTACTACTACAATTACTACAACTACTATTACAATTACTATTACTACAACAACTACTACTGAAATTATAACTACTACAACAACTACTACTACAATTACTACAACAACTACTACTGCTGCTACAACTACTACTACAATTACTACAACTACTACTATTACTACAACAACTACTACTGAAATTATAACTACTACAACAACTACTACTGACACTGCAACTACTACTATACTACTACTACAACAACTACTACTACTACAACTACTATACTACTACTACAACTACTACACTACTACAATAAATACTACTATAACTACAACTACTACTACTACATTACTACTACTACAACTACTACTACTACTATCATCATAAATATTATTATTTTGACAAGAGACTATTCATCTGTGGTCTATGGCAATGCCCAGGATTGAACCCAGAAACTTTCAAATACGAGTCCTAGATACTTATGCCTCTGTACCACCTCTCCCCTCTCAATAACTGTTTTTTCAATTAACTTTTTTATTTATTTTATTTTTGAATTATATTTTTGTTGCTTTATTATTGAATAGAGACAGAGAGAAATTGAGAAGAGAGGAGGATACAGAAAGGGAAAGACACAGTAAAACACCACTCGTGAAGCTTTTCCCCTGCAGTGGGAAACCGGGGGGCTTGACCCTGGGTCCTTGTGCACTGTGACGTGTGTGCTTAACCAGGTGCACCACCTGGACCCCCCTCAATAACTTGTTTTTAAAAAAAAGAAAGAAAAGCAGAAACTGTCTTTTTTCTTTTCTTTCTGTTTTTTTTTTTTCTTTCAGAAAAACAAGAGAAGTAAAAGTATTTGGAAGCAGGAAGTGACGTCCTATGATGTGAGACTGTCTTCCTCACCGGCACTCACAGCAAAGACCTAGCCAGTGCCCAACGCCATGTGCTCTGAGCCTGAGAAGCCCTGGTTCCAGCACAGGAATATTGCCCTGGGGTTGCTGCAGGAATCGATGACACTGAAAATCGAGATATGAACAACACCAAGCAAAGGGCCAGTGAAACAGCTCACCAGAGAGGGCAAGTGCCTTGTCCTGTGTGCTACCCAGGTCTGAGCCCTGGCACCACATGAGGAGCCCTGGCACTGGAAGAAGCTCTGGTGGTGGTGTGGGGGGCAGCAGAATAGCTCACTTGGATAGTACGCTGCTTTGCCACGTGCAAAATCCTGCTTCGAGCCTGGTCCCCACAGCACTGAGGGAAGCTTTGAAGCTGTGGGCTCTTGCACTCTGTCTCTGTCTGACTCTGATTCTATATAGGGGAAAAGAAGAGAAAAAAGAAACTCGAATGCTGTGCTATCTCTCCCTTCTCTCTCTCTCTCTGTCTGTCTCTCTATCTGAATGAAAAAGTGGCCCCATAGTGGCAACATCACACATCTGTGAGGCCCTGGCTCCACAAAACAACTAAGTAACTTGATGCAAAGTAAAAGGGAGTGTGTTTGGGGCCAGGCAGTGACACACACGGTAAAGTGCAGGTCCTGCCATGCACAAGGACCTGAGTTCAAGCCCTTGTCCCCACCTGCAGGGAGGAAGCTTCCAGAGCAGTAAAGAAGTGCTACAGGTGTCTCTCCTCTTCCTCCTGGTTTCTCTTCTGTCTCTAATTCAATAACTAACTAAATAAAACATTGTTAAAAGGTGTGTTCACTCATACCCCCAAGGATCCCAGAAGAAGATGAGCTATTTCATGGGCAAGAGCCTGGGTTCAAAATCTACCTTCTCAGGTCAGGCAGTGGCGCAGTGGGTTAAGCACACATGGCGCAAAGCGCAAGGACTGGCATAAGGATCCCAATTCGAGCCCCCAGTTCCCCACCTGCAGGGAGTCGCTTCACAAGCAGAATCTACCTTCTTTATTCACAGATGGCGTTGGGCAGGTCTCTCTACCTTCATGAGTCCCCATTTACCCATCTGGAAAATGGGGGTAACAGTCATCTCTCCTTCCTAGCGTTGGAGGGTCCGAGCAGAGTGGGGTCAGTTCATTCCAGGCCTCCAGAGGCATCGCAACCCCAGAAAGTGACAGAAAAGCAGCTCTGTCTGAGAGGACACAAGCTTGACAACCTGCCATGCCGCTGGTCCAGAATCCCCTGACTGGCGAGAGTCCCAGGGAGAAGCCTGATTCCACATTTTCTTGGAGCAGCCTTGTACTGAGTATCTCGTAGGCAGCACCTCAATCGACCTTGCTACGGCCTCTAAGCTGGACCTCAGCACCAGTTGTGGGTGCAGGTGAGGACTGAGGACTGACTCACAGAGGTGGGTCGCCACCAGGCCAGGCGGGTGCGCAGGGGATGTTCCACACTGTCTGTGGAAGCCACAGCCTGGCGCTCTGGGCCCCACGGGACGGCGCACTCACAAGGCCCGTTACATCTGATCTGCTTCAATCACACACAGGCACAGGCATGAGCCTTTACCAGGTCACATGGGGCAGAGGGGCTTGGCGTCTCCCCGTTTTCCCGACACTCTTCCCCAGTTTCTGCTCTGAGAGCTCCACATTCTGGGAAACACTTTAATTCTGGACAGACTGCCATTGGTCACTTCTTGAAGGTGCTGGGGTGGGGCTGTGCAGGGGTACAGTATCTGCTTCCTCTGGGACCCCCCAGGCCTGATAAGGGAGAGAGTGTCAGAGTGTGAGAATCCAGCCTTCTGAGCCAGAAACCTGGTTCTGCCACCAATTCACTGTTTAGACCTAGACATCATCATCATCACCATCATCATCATCATCATTATCATCATTTCAGTTGTTTCTTCTACCCACCAAAGCATGTGGGTCAAACTTCTCCCAGAATCATCCTATTTTGGTCTCCATGTCAAGCCTTCCCACCCACCCCATCATACAGTGTGGAGGTTGGCTACCCACCTGTGCTCTGACAACCTTGCTGTGTGACCTTGGGGAAAAAGGTCCACCTCTCTGAGCTTCAATTTCCTCATCCGTCACGTGTAGACCATAATGAAACTCCACCATGGCATAGTCCGCGGGAAGTGTGCACAATGGGGTGCAGGGCATGTGAGAATCATCTAGGAACACTGGCAGCAAATGTTTATGTCATTCACAAATAGGAACCTAGTGGAAGATGTATGACACCAAATCCTCAAGACTGTGGCTTCTCTCCCCACACCTAGTCAAATATTCACTACTTAGGCCTAGACACCCTCCTTTCCTACCCCCGACTTCACTTCTCTCAATTAACTCTAAACTAGTCAGATAAAGTAAGGACTACAAAAGTTGGAGAAAGGCAAGAAACTTTAATGGCCTTTTTGGTCACTACTGGGCCACCCCATCATCTGGGGTTCTAGTCATGGAATCCTTGGATTCCCACAAAGATCTGATGGGCCAACACCTCCAACAGAGCCCTCTCTCCACCATCACTGGTCACTTTCATCAAGAACATCACCATAAGCCCTCTAGTGGGGTCTTTCCAGGACCTTGCATTTACTGTAGAGCAGCAATGGTAGGGACTGCCCCACTCTCCGAAGGGAGGCTGGGCCAGCCTACTCTACCACTTGAGGAAGACTGGTCCCGAAATGAGTGCAGCCTAGAATGTTCCCAGCTTTGACCATGCCCTGTAAACTCAAGACTATGAGTCAGTAAACCTCAGGGACTCAGAGGTGACACAGGCTCCTGTGCTAAACATGAATAGATATTGGCCCTAGATTAGATTGAGAGGGTTAACAATTAATAGTTTTTATATACTTTCCTTATATTTGGGAGCTACTCTCTGTCCTAATCCAGTTTACTAGTCCTATTCTCAACTCTGACACCATCTTCCCAGAAAATACTTTTAGTTCATCTGCATGTTAGATATTGGGCTCAGGCAAAAGTTACTAAAGTCGTGGGCCCCTTGGAACATACCTAAAATAGACTTCTAGCTTCTTCCCACATGAAGATCCTTAATTTCATCTGCTCTATTTCTACCTTTTGGTTCCAATTTATTGAACAATTTATCCTGCTTTGTATCTTGCCACCTTTCAGACAAGAAGTTGTAGATGCTACCATGATGCCATCCTGACTTCCCCGAGCAAATGACCTCACCAATGGGTCCTGGAACCTCATCTCTCCAGAACCCTATCCCACTAAGGAAAGATAGAAACAGGCTGGGAGTATGGATTGATCTTTCAATGGCCTGTCCAGTGGAGAAGCAATTACAGAAGCCAGACTTCCCACCTTCGGCACCCCATAAAGAATTCTGGTCCATACTCCCAGAGAGGGATAAAGATTAGGAAAGCTTCCAATGGGAGGGGATGAGACATGAAACTCTGGTGGTATAAATTGTGTGGAATGATACCCCAGTTATCATACAATCTTGTTAATCATTATTAAATCACTAATACTTTCTTTTTTTAAGAGCGAGGGCCCAGGAGAGAGGGAGAAGGTACACAAGCCAAGCCCTGCACCCTTGTCTGGCAATAAATCTATCATTAGGAGAGGATTCTTCCCAGCTGGCAAAACAGCCCTTAGGGATCTCCGGGCTGGTGTCCTGCACGACTGGCTGAATTACCTGCTGGATAATTACACTTACCCCAGATACCTCTCGGCTTCACAACCTGGGAACGGCATCAGCAAAAGGCCTTCCCGCCTCCACTCCCGAGTGAGCCTCCTGGCTTCGTCGGCCTCTGATGGGATGCTGCCAGAACCACAATTACACCCCCCAACCCCCGGGAGTCAACCGCCTTGCCGGGCCTAGTGTGCCAACACCTGAAACTGTGTGATGGCTTTTTGTTTTTTGTCTCTGTGACTCAGGAGCCCTGAAGTGAAGGCTGCCCTGATCTATATGTACCTGGTTACAGATGGACAGGAGAGGTTTCTCAAAGCTCTTCAAATTCTCCCTTTTTCCTTAAAAGAGTGCACATGAACTCTTTGTTTTTCTGTTCTGAATGGCCGATGCGTTCCTGATGGAACCCAGAGTGTAATAAAGCACATCCTGGGCATGGAAGCAGTGTCCCTTATATGAATATCCCTGCCCAGGCAGGAGGTTTTGGCCTCTACAGTGTACACACACACACACACACACACACACACACACACACACACACACACACACACACGGTCTGGGCAAACCGTGGGCTGAGCACATGCTGAGCTTCATGGAGGTGGGGGTTTCCCAGACCTTCAGCCAGTGCCAGCTCCGCATGACTGAAGCCTTCTCCACGGCCTCCCCATTGCCACCTCCCCCTAGTTGAGTAAGTGGATTCGAAGTTAGTAACTCAGGTACGATGTCTGCATCTTCCTCTCTCCATGTGGAAAAACCCTGCCTACCTCCAGTTCCCTTCTGTAAAAATAAAATAAAATAGGGAGAGTCTAGCTCAGCCATTAAAGCATATACCTTGTCTTCTGTGAGGCCTAGACTGAGACCCTGGTACCACATGGGAGATGTCATGGCACTGGCAGAAGCTCTGAAGCTGTGGCATCCCTATCTACCTACCTACCTATCTATCTATCTATCTATCTATCTACCTATCTAATTATCTATCTTCCTACCTTTCTATCAGTCTATCAACCTATCTCTCTCCCTATGTATCAATCAACTATCTATCAACCTATCTATCAATCTATCAACCTATCTCTCTCTTCCTACCTATCTGTCTGTCTGTCTAAATGAAATACTAGTCTAGCAGCAGGGAAATAGCAAGTGCCTAAGACCCTGGCCCACAGTAAACAAATAAACAATCAAGGTAATGTTCAGCATAAATTTGACAGCTACACGAGCCTAATAAAATGGTGAGTGTTGCTCCAAGTTACTGCGCTCATCTGGGCTTCAGTTTGCATAAATTTACAGTGAGGATCTTTTAACTTCATTATTCTCTATTTATCAGGTATCTGTCAGGATAGGTTTGTCTCCCAGCACTGTGCTGAACAGCCTACAGACACTATCTCACTGGCTCTGTACAACACTTTTAAAGGCTTGGCATCATCTGAGAGACAGGGAAGCTGAGGCTTGGAGAGGATGGCACAGCTCTGAGCCAGAAGTGTTCAGAGCCCCTGAACCCAGTTCTGTCAGAGCAGAATGCTGTGACCATGACATAAGCCCCCCTGGGATGAGGACACACAGGGGCCTCTCATAGCTCAGCCTCACCTCCCTTCACACTCTCATCCGCTTTCCCCACGGCATGTCGGGAAGCCCAGGGGAGCAGATCCCAGAGGGTGTGAAGCAGAAAGACAACGGACAGTTGCCACCTAGTCTCCTCCTTGAACCTGGCTGCTCCTAGTCTTGTGTGACTCTGGGGAGGGTGGGTCACTTTCGTAGCTTCCCGCCAACTTCCTTGCATGGATCAGATCAAGCTTCTGAGGAGTACCTATTGACCCTATAAAAGAACTGTCACCACCACCACCACCATCATCATCACCATCGTCTCTCCTGCCATCATCACCCTACCATCGTCATCATCATCTCTCCTGCCATCATCACCCTACCACCATCATCATCACCATCGTCTCTACTGCCATCATCACCCTACCATCATCATCATCACCATCGTCTCTACTGCCATCATCACCCTACCATCATCATCATCACCATCGTCTCTACTGCCATCATCACCCTACCACCATCATCATCACCATCGTCTCTACTGCCATCATCACCCTACCATCATCATCATCACCATCGTCTCTACTGCCATCATCACCCTACCACCATCATCACCCTACCACCATCATCATCACCATCGTCTCTACTGCCATCATCACCCTACCACCATCATCATCACCATCGTCTCTACTGCCATCATCACCCTACCACCATCATCATCACCATCATCTCTACTGTCATCATCACCCTACCACCATCATCACCCTACCACCATCATCATCACCATCGTCTCTACTGCCATCATCACCCTACCACCATCATCATCACCATCGTCTCTACTGCCATCATCACCCTACCATCGTCATCATCACCATCGTCTCTACTGCCATCATCACCCTACCACCATCATCACCCTACCACCATCATCACCATCGTCTCTACTGCCATCATCACCCTACCACCATCATCATCACCATCGTCTCTACTGCCATCATCACCCTACCACCATCATCATCACCATCATCTCTACTGTCATCATCACCCTACCACCATCATCACCCTGCCACCATCATCATCACCATCGTCTCTACTGCCATCATCACCCTACCACCATCATCATCACCATCGTCTCTACTGCCATCATCACCCTACCACCATCATCATCACCATCGTCTCTACTGCCATCATCACCCTACCACCATCATCATCACCATCGTCTCTACTGTCATCATCACCCTACCACCATCATCACCCTACCACCATCATCATCACCATCGTCTCTACTGCCATCATCACCTTACCATCATCATCATCATCATCATCATCACCATCATCTCTACCATCATCACTGCCACCACCCCCCATCTTTATGGTCACCTCTATCACCATCACTCCCACAATCACCACTATCTCCACCATCAGCACCACTACATTTTTAATAGCCCAAACTTGGAAGCCACCCAGGTGTCCAACAACAGATAAGTGACTGAGAAAAGTATGGTCTATAGATGTCATGGAATACAACTCAGCTATTAAGAATGGTGAATTCCCTTCTTCACCTCATCTTGAATGGAGCTTGAAAGAATCATCTGAAGTGAGATCAGCCAGAAAAAGAAGGATAAATATGGGATGATCTCACTCTTGGGCAGAAGTTAAGAAAAAAGAACAGAAAGGGAAACACAAAGTAAGGTTTTGACTGGACTCGGTGTATTGCAACAAAGCAAACGATTCTGGAGGAGAAAGGCAGGGATCGGGGAAGGAAAGGAGCTTTGGAGTCCTGGTCCGTGATGGTGGAAAAAGACCTAAGCTGGGTGGGTGAGAGTGTTTTGCAGACACCTACCATGCAGAGACGAGAAATGATAACCATGTGCCAACAACTGCACTGTCAACTATTAACCCGTCTATGAAATAGAAAAAAAAAAAGAGGAGCCAGGTGGTGGCCCACCTGGTTAAGCGCACATATTACAGTGCGTGAAGACCCAGGTTCAAGCCCCTGGTCCCCACCTGCAGAGGGAAAGCTTCACGAGTGATGAAGCAGGGCTGTGGGTCTCTCTCTGTCTCTTTCTCTACCTCCTCCCTCTAAATTTCTCTGTCTCTATCCAAAAATAAGAGAAAAGAAAAAGAGAAAAGAAAAAAGAAACAAAGATTGCACTCCAGATGGAACTCAAGTGAGCTGACAAGTGCAGCAGGCACAAGGTAAAAGCTCCCTTCCAAACCCCCCCCCCCCCCGCCGGTCCTGTTTGGGTCAAGCAGTAAGCTTATCACATGATGAGAGAGGTGAGCGTCCTGGTCTCCTGAGCAGTGTCCCTCTAGCCAGGCGACTGTCTGCCCATGGTGAGCAAAGGCCTCAACCCAGAACTCCGCAGGGAAATGGGGCAAGACAATGGAGGCAGAGCTCCTGGTCTGATGCACTTTTCTCCCCACCCCAAGAGGGTAAACCAGGCCTTAAAAGGTCCAGAGGGACAGGAAGGAGAGAAGCCAAACCCACCCAGGAAAGCTAGAAGCATCCCTAGCTGGCAACTGCCCACAGTGTCCTTGTAGGCAACCATGTTCAGTCCCAAGGGCTGTCCTTTATTCTAAAGTTCTGCTTCTCTGTTTATTGCTATGAAAAGCATTTCTCTTGCATGAGAGAGCAAAAAAAAAAAAAAAAAGGAAAAAATGGCTGCCAAAAATGGTGGATTCCTGGTGCTGGCACTGTGGCACTGAGCCCTAACAATAATCCAGGAGGCACTAAAAAAAAAAAGTAGAATTCAAACTTTGGCTGCTTTATCTCCTCCATGCTTTTGCCTATTGAAGTCAGGCCAGAGTATCAGAAAATGTCAAGAGGGCTTTGACTGGTGTGACAGTGCAGAGAAAACCTTGAAAAAGGAGATTAAGAATTTGGAGTATATTGTGACCCAGAAGATGCTTAGGAGAATGAGGGGCATAAAAGATTTGAGTAGGTGATGGGGAGGGGGATCGAGTTCCTGGACTTTTGGAGTATTTTTGTTGTTTGTTGTTGTGTCATGTGAGAATGTGAAGCAGAAGATAAGGAGCCACCATGGAGGGAGAGGCTGTATAGATTCCACTCCTTTGAAAGTAGCTTTACTTCAGAACTGAAACACAGACTCACACATTTATAAATGGCTAGTGAGCGCAGGGTGACTTTTCAAGTCTGACTGAAGATGGCCACAGAAAAGTTGACTGCCCCCATGCCAGTCTCCTAAGGTTTTAGGATCCCTGTGGTGTGTCATCTTTCAGAGCTGAGGAAACACTCCTTTGGCCCAGGAAGTCAATGTCTCTCCTCTTGTTGTTCCTTTTAAGCAGAGAGCTCACAGGGTCTCTTCCCTAAAGAAAACAGGAAGTTGGGGCCAGGTGGTGGTGCACTTGGCTAAGCGCACAAATTACAGTGTGCAAAGACCCAGGTTCAAGCCCCTGGTCCCCACCTGCAGGAGGAAAGCTTCACGAGTGGTGCAGTAGAGCTGTAGGTGTCTCTCCATCCCCCTCCCCTCTCAATTTCTCTCTGTGTCTATCCAAAAATAAATAAATAAGTAAAAAGAAAACAGGATGCCAAGCCACCTTTGGAACTGCATTAAAAGCAGCAATCTCTTACTCAACTCGCAAAGCTGACGATAGACTTACAGAAGCCTATGGCAGCCAAGATTTGGGGCTGGAGGTAAGATATGAACCTTCCAGGTTTAAGAGCAACTTTCATGGGATGGGTACCAGCTAACGTACTTGGTGTGGTGTGCATCAAGGGCAGGGAGGGAAGCAATGTGACATTTCACAATGGAGAGAGACATTGAGATGGACAGAATGGGGAAGGAAGAGGAAGACAGTCAAGAATGATTCCTAGATCTTTGTCCTGACAGATTGTAGCATTCCTTAAGTGAGAAAGGAGGCACAGTGGTGAGGACAGTCACGTTTCAACTAAGACCATTAAGGACAGTTCTCAGCCCCTGAGAGATAGACATGTGCTGATGTCCAGGAGAGACACAGAACCAGAGACTTGGGTTTAGACACCAACCCTAGAGACTACTCACTGCAGGGACTATTTATTGAACGTTGCGTTGAATCCTCCCCCACACACGATCCCTTGGAAAGGCAGACTCAAGACTTCCTCCTGGTCTTCTCATTTTCATCCCACTCGACAATCTTGAGGCCAGGAATAACCACCACTGATGTCTCGGCAGGATGGATTGTTTTCCGAGCAGATTTTCATACAAGGTCCCACTTCCAGAACAGGAGTCTTTGGGTTGCAAGTGGCAAGGGAGACGATTCAAAGGACTGGAAGCAAAAATGGCGCCTCTCTAGGTGGTGTTGCCACTGAGGACTCTACAGGAAGTGACAGGCAAGATTCACAGAATATGGCTGTCACCGCTTTCAGCAGCAGTGAGTAGAGTATCTAGATGATGTGTTTCCCAGATTAAAAGCAAGGGCTGTGGAGTTCTCACCCCAGCTCTGCTCCCTTCCAACTGAACGGTCTAACTCCTGTGCTCCTTGATGTCAAAATGGCAGGAGATGGGGTGAGAGAATCGATTTGATATTAAGTCTCATCATTAGTAACAATCACCAGAGCACCCAGCTCAGTGCCAAGGACTTAGTAAGTACTCAATACATTTGTGTCTTGTTACATTAAGCCTGGATGGTCCTGCCCTCTCACACCAGTCAGCCTGAGGAAAAAAGAAAGGCCTCTGCTTCATAATCCAATAATCCCATGGAGCCCTAAATGGGGAAGGAAAGTGTTCCAAGCCCGATGGGCTATTTTTGGAGATGAAACATCATCCCATTATTTGCACAAGGAAAAAGGGAATCGGGTGGAGAGTGGTTCTTCTCGTTATCCTATGGCTACAGTTAATTGCGCCTTGGGGAAGGTTCCATTAGAAGGGAGGGGGAGGTTTAACATCCTGGAACACAAAGCACCTTTACAATTGTCCTTGATTTATGGCCTCTCTGAGGCTGTCTTCTAACTCCAACCACAATCCGCGTGGGTCCGCCCAAGTTTCTCTTCATGTAGACTCAAAGGCATTGCCTGGAGTGGAGCAAGAGTCCCTGGGATTCTCGGAGCCTCACTCTTAGACTGGGTCCCTTCTTGAAAGCAGGGGCAGATATTCGGATTTTCTGCTTGTTTAGATCTTTTATTTCTATTAAGATAGATTATTTTCTATCAAAGCACTTGGCTCTGGTACATGGCAGAGCCTGGGTTTGATCCTGAGACCTCTTGCATGCAAATCCTGTGTACTCTCAGCACACTATCTCCCCAGGTCCCCTCAAATAGTTTAGAGATGCATCTGAGAAGCCTAGATATTGCTGTAAAGCAGTGGTTTCAAAGAATGCAAAGTTACAGAAATGTCTCTCATTTGGAGATCACAATAGGGTTGGGAGGAGGTAGGCACGTTCGCTAGCTTTCTTGTGCTCGACTGAAACAGTGCAAATGGAAAAGTGTCCCTTAACAACTGTCTGTGGGAATAGCCACTGGTCCCTCTGGCAGGCGGGAAGCAAAGACTGACTGTGTGTCAACTCTCTGTGCCAAATCTACTGAGAGCGATGCTGGGTTACTTGAAATGAAGACGCAGCACTGATTTTGAGAAGAGGCTAGGTCAAAGAGCTCCTTCTAGACCTCTAGCATCAAGGCACCGAATTAAGAGTATTTCCAGTGACTGTTAGCTAATAATAGGTATCAAGATATGGTCATGTGTTAGACTGTGTACCTGGTTTAATCTAAGATGATTTAAGAAGAAAACTGGGGGCCGGGTGGTGGCACACCTGGCTGAGCACACATATTACAGTGCACAAGGACCCGGGTTCGAGCCCCTGGTCCCCACCTACAGGGGGAAAGCTTCATGAGTGGTAAAGCAGTGCTGCAAGTGTCTCTCTGTCTTTCTCCCTTTCTATCTTCCCTCCTCCTCTCAATTTCTGGCTGTCTTTATCCAATAAATAAATAAAGATAATAATTTAAAAAAAAAAAAAAAGAAGATAAAGCTTCAAAAGCAAAAGGACCCATCAACTGAGCTCCCAGTTTGATGTCCCACAGAAGAGATAGCTCCTGTCTCCAGAAGAAAATCTCAGAATGTTCTTGGCATCTTGATTTATAAGATGAACATTCAGGACAGCACACCTGTCAAGGAGGGAGGGACAATGGCAAGGTGCTATAAGCAAACAAGAGAAGACTTTGTCAAAATATTAAAAAAGAAAAGGGGAGGGAATCTATTGTTAACACTGCCATGAATGGATGGATGAAGCTCACAGCTTTTGTCTTGAATGCAAGAAGCCAGACACAAAAGAGTGTATTCTGCATGAGTCTGTTTCTGTGGATTTCAAGGCCAGGCAAAACTAATCAATGGAAGAGAAGTCAGAGGAGTGACTGCCTCCCCATGGGATTATAGATTGGGGAGCAGCATAAGGGAACATTACAGGCAGGCAGCTATACACCTGACTAGAGTGGTGGTTAGACACACACTATCTCTCTCTCCCTCTCCCCCTTCCCCCTCTTTCAGTCTCTCTCCCCTTCTTACACACACACACACACACACACACACACACACACACACACGCACACAGGAACACATTCATAACCATTATCATTAGTGTACTATAAGCATTTTCCTTTTCCGTGTCATGCATGAATAAATCTGTAAGAAAAAGGAAGGAGGGAGGGAGAAGAGAAATAAAGGGACTACATGAATTCCCACCGCTGGTTAACGACAGAGCTGGGATCTGCCCCAGGTCTTTGTGGGTTCAGAGTACACATTAACTACTGGGCTCCACTGCCTCATGGCTTGGTTTCTGTTGACTATTGAATACACATTTGTTGATGGATGGGTGTCTGTTTATGGAAACGTGGCTGCATGAGCTCACAGGCATTGAAGATTTAGATCCTGGTGAATTCCCTCTGACCTTTCCTTTCACCCCTGTCAATAGCTCTCGTGGTTCTCAAGGAGGAGGAAAAATTAGCTCCGGTGAGGCTGTAATGTGCTGCTGTGGCAGGCTGGAGCTCCGTGGTGAACCTGGCCCCTCTCGTCCTGAGCCCATCAAGGGAATGTGGACAAGAAGAACAGAGACAGATATTGATCCTTGTTCATTATTTAAATGCATATGGCGGCAGGCAGCTCTGCTCAATAAAACCCTGACAGAGACGCCTCAGGCCTGACTGATGGCCCCAGCAACACCCACGGGCTCCCTAAGAAGCCTGGGACTCGGTTTCCCCGGCTTAAACAAAAATGACAGGATTGTTAACTCCATCCCATCAAACCAGATGACATGTGTGTTGGGGGCAGGAAGAGGTCATCATGGTCATACTTACCAGGTGTCACTAGGAATTTGATAGTAGTGTGTTTGTAGAGGGAGGGGAGATTGTCATTTTTATTCCTTCTAAGCTTCACGTAAAAACAGCTGAGTGGTGGTGCACCTGGTTAAGCACATACACTATATAGTGTGTAAGGAACAAGGTTCGAGCCCCCAGTCACTACCTACAGGAGGAAAGCTTCACAAGTGGTGAAGCAGGGCTGCAGGTATCTCTCTGTCTCTCCTCTATCTGCCCTTCCTCTCAATTTCTCTCTGTCCTATCAAATTAACGTTTAAAAAAAAGAAAGAAAAAATTTATTTAAAAACATTTTTAAAAAAAAAGGGGGGGATGTCTAAAATAGTGTGGGTTGGGCTACTGGGATTGCTTGTCTGGATAGTGTGCCTGTTTTGTCTGCTACCCCTCACAGCAACCCCCCGCCACACACACACACACACACACGCCTTTTATCAGCCTAGAGCAATGAAGCCCCAGTGACGACAAAAAATGAAAATTAAGTAAATAAAATATTATGGTTTAAGGAGAATTTCAGCCAGTTCATAGCAGCAGTAGAGTGATTAAGAATTCTATCTAGCCCCCACCTACAGGGGGGGGACACTTCACAGGGGGCCAAGCAGATCTGCCAGTGTCTTTCTTTCTCCCTCTCTATCAACCCTCCTCTCTCAATTTCCCTCTGTCTTATCCAATAAAATGGAAAAAAAATGGCCACTAGGAGCAGGAGCAGAGGATTCATAGTGCTGGCAGTGAGAGTGAGAGAGAGAGAAAGAGAGAGAGAGAGAAAGAGAGAGAATTCTAGCCCCAGAGATAGAAGGTTTGTTTTGTTTTATTAAGAAAATTTTGGGGCGGAGTATTGGCGCATCTGGTTGAGTGCACACATTACAGTGCATAAGGTCCCGGGTTCAAACCCCTGGTCCCAACCTGCATGGGGAAAGCTTTGCAAGTGGTGAAGCAGGGCTATAGGTATGTCTCTCATGTCTCTCTCTCTTTCTCCCCTCTTAACTTCTTACTGTCTCTATCCAATAGATAAAGATAATAAAATATTTTTTAAAAAGAAAGTGTTACTTGGATAATACAGATTTATCACATTACATGAATGTTAAGTGCACGGCACTATGATTCAGAATCTGTGTGCGCTCTACACCATGATCACAACCAAAAGTCTAGTTGCTGCCCCATTAGTCCTGTGAGTTTGGACAAACCCCCCCCCACACACACACACCTCTTTTTCCACGTGTGAAGTTGAAGCTGACACTGACTGGTAACCTCAAAGCCTGCTGGCAGCAAGGACTGAGGTGAAGCCTGGTCTCACACAAACCCTACATCCTGGAAAAGTCCTCCTTCCTACCCAGAGTGTAGCCTTCCAGAACTGCTTGAGATGAGCTTTTATTTTGGCACAGAAGCGAGCTGATGGCTATTTAAAATTAGTAAGTGCTTGTAAGGAGGCTCAGCTATTCTCAAAGTCCTGATACTGACTGATATCTTAATATGGACGCTGTCATTCTAGTGCCATTAATGATCACGAGAATGATCACTGGGGCAATCTGGACAAGGAAGGTCACATATTTTCCAAGCCCCCCTTTAGTCCTTCAGCTAGCCCAGTTTGTTTGGGTTTTGTTTTTTAAGATTGACTGGTGAGAGTTGCACTAGACTTAACAAAAGTCAACTCTGAAACACCTTATGTGACTTTTGTCCATTTTTTCTATCTTCCCCGCTTAGTCTATAGGACTGAAGAACCTGTCAAAGCTCTTTTAATGAGGACCTCAGTGAATCAGTGTCAGTCTGTCTGCATGTCCAAATTTGGAGCAACAGAATTACAAAGTAAACTTTTTGAGTCTTCTTTCTGTTGAAGTAGAGAGTCTTAAGAGATTTAACTCCTGGGACTCTGGGAAAATAGTCATTGATTGCATATATATATATATATATATATATATATATATATATATATATGTGTGTGTGTGTGTGTGTGTGTGTGTGTGTGTGTGTGTGTGTGTGTGTGTATATATATATATAATTCAATCCTGAACTTCTTAGACTTTGAGTGCCTTTGAGATACTCAAGTGGAGGGGCCAGATGATGGCAAACCTGGTGAGGTGCACACATTACAGAGCACAAGAATCCAGGTTCAAGCCCCTGGTCCTGGTCCTACCTGCAGGGGGAAAGCTTCATGAGTGGCGAAGCAAGGCTGCAGATGCCCCTCTGCCTCTTTCCCTCTCTATCTCCCCCAGTCCTCTCCATTTCTGTCTCTATCTAATAATAAATAAATAAAAGACTTTAAAAAATACTCAAGTGGAGATATTTAGAGGGTTATCTGGTTGTTATGGGGATACTCAGGCGGAGATGTTTAAAGGGTGTCTGGTTATGTGTCCTGGAGTTGTTGCTGTTGTTTTAAGAGCACTCTTGGCAACAGATATAAATCTGAGAAGCACCATCTAGGTGACATGGTATCCATGGGAGAAGATAAAGGCAACTAGGGAGAGAACCTTAGAGGATTGCCACTATTGGATGATGACTAGATGATTCAGGGAAGGGGATGGAGGAGAAGCAGCCAGAAAGCTAGGATGACGTGGGAGAGTGATGGGAGATCACAGTGTCACTCAAAGCTAGTGACAAGACCATGTCAAGCAGGGGGAGCATTTGCCAGGAGAGATTAAAAAAATACCCACTGAGTGATCAGTGCCATGTCCATGTCCATGTCCATTAGAGTTAGCAGCATGGCAGAGGCGCTGAAGGACTCTGTGGAGAGGGGCCAGGCGCTGGAGCACCTGGTTAAGCGCATACATTACAATGCACAAGGACCTGGGTTCAAGCCCTGGGTTCTCGCCTGCAGGGGGGGAAAGCTTCAAGAGTAGTGAAGTAGAGCTGCAGGTGTCTCTGTCTCTCTCTGTCTCTCTGTCTCTCTCTGTCTCTCTCTCTCCTTCTCTCTCAGCTTCTGTCTCTATCCAATCATAAGTAAATTTTAAAAAGAGAGGGAAGAGACCAGGGAGGGTCAGAGTAGGAGGAGAGAAAGTAGCCAATTCCCTCCATAAGTTGCCACTGAAAAGGATGCCAAAAGCCTGGGCTGTCAGGGTCTGTGGAAGTCGTGCACTGTGTTTCTCCTATTATCCTACAAGTAGTTCTGAGAAAAGGGAAGAGAGTCTCACTGTAGACTTTTCCATTTCAGTTTGAGGTTTGAACTTCACTTTCTGAGTTCAAACCCAATGGCATGTGGAGCTCTGAAGGAGGGAATCTCAAGTGCTAACACACACACACACACACACACACACACACACACACACCGCACACACACAGAGTTCACTCTCACCCATGTACATGTGCATGTGTACACACACACACACACACACACACACACACACACACACACACACACACACACTTTAAGAGGCTTACGTACAAGATCATGATTCTTCCAGGACATCAAATGGCTCTTTACAGGCTCCATTCTGATGACCTAAGGAGACTACAAATTAAACAGTAACATTTGGATTCGATTTCCCTGGACGAATGAGGGCTTTGAGGAAAAAGAAAGGGAAAAGAAATGCCTGGATGAGTACTTTGTGGTTTTTGTTCCCCCTTTCCTTCATGATTTCAAAACTGTGCAGAGGCAGCCTCAGAGAGCATGCCAGACCCATGTGACTTCACCCACCACATCCCACCAACGCCCTGCCCTGAAGTCTCTACCCTATGCCACTCTCCTGTGGGCCAGAAGAAGAAGGTTGGATGGCAGCTCCCCCCCCCCCCACTCCCATCTCATATATTAAACAGTGGAAGCCAAGCCCTGAGACTAGCTGGATTCCCAGAGGCAGGATTTCAGACACAGCACCCTTTGTTTCCCACTGAGAGCCATGTATTCACGATGAGGGGGGAGAGACATGGAACGGAGAAGGACTGTCCCCACTTGCCCTTCTCTAACTCCTTTGCCTGGGGCAGTGGTGATGGACAACTGTTGCTCTAGCCTGACTAGTAGTAGACTAAAGGAGGCATGCCCCCCACTCCAGTTTATGAATTAAAGATCCCTGCAGGACACAGACCAAGGCTCTGCCAGTCAGAGGAATGTGTTCCAGTAGACAGCAATTGACTTAACGTGACCACGTGAAAACCGATGACCAATCAGAGAAGTGAACCATCCCAGCTCTTTTGTCTCCCTGACTCAGAAAAGAGGAGTTCCTTTCTGGCATGTTTTCAGCATGGAGAATGTTACACAAATCTGGAACTGTTGGTGCCATTTTGTTACGTGATTATGGAGGAGAAATCCTGCCTGAGAGAACCCTCTACAGAAGAAGCAGAGGCTACAGCAGAACAAAATTCTTTAGCGATATCATTTGAGCCCTTGGATCCAGTTGCCTACATTCAAATCTACTGACTAATTTTTCCCCAATTTTTTATCGGATAGGACAGAGAGAAATGAAGAAGGAGGGGGTAGACAGGGAGAGAGAAAGATAGTGACCTACAGACCTGCTTCACCATTTCACAAGTATCCCCCCTGCAGGTCAGGAGCAGGGCTCAAACCCGGATCCTTGTGCAGGTACTTGGGCTTAGTACTTTGTATGCTTAACCCAGTGCACCACAGCCCAGCCCCCTGTTGACTAAGTTTTTCCCTGTAATTTGAATTTTTAAGTTCCCTTTCACTTGATTCTATTGGGTTGGGATTCTGTAGCCTTCAACTGCACGCCTGACTGAGCCAGCCTATCACTGGCAGAACAGCTCTATCAACACTCACCTGTGGGCGAGTGACACGAAGGACCTTCCTCTGGGCAGTGCCCCATGCTTTCCAGACTGCCTCCAGAGTGGGCATCCTACTTGCTGCCGTCAGCATCTTCCCACCATCTGTTCTGACTGGTCCCCTCAGATTGCTAGGTATTCTTAGTATCCCTTTTGCTGTCTTCTTCATGATCAGATTTCCCCCACAAAACAGACTAAGAACCATGCAGAAGACTGGGGCCATAAGACCCAATTAAGAGACCTTGCATTGACTTCTCCCAGCTAATCAACAGTCAAACTTGGAACTGAATTTGGGAGGAGCTTTAGTTCTACTATGGATCTGTGGATCCATCAGTTTGACTCCCCCACCCCCATGCTCTTGTTATTTATCAGAAAGTGGTCTAGGTGGAGCGGTGGGGGGTTGTGCATTGGACATTCACAATAAATCTCTGGACCAAGTCTTAAAATTGTCTTCCTTTTGAGTATAAGGAACCAGGTGCCCAGTGAGCTACACTCATTGGCTAGGAAGTGGTAAAGACAGATCTGCCAACTCTAAACCCAGCCACATGGCTCCTACCCTCAAAAACCAAGCTGTAAAGAGAAGATTTGCAAACCTTCATTGACCTCGGGCTAAAGTAAATAAATAATAAATAAATAAATAAATAAATATCACAGATGTGCTTATACAGATAAGACAAGATAGGACAGGAAAGAGTCCACTGAGTTTGAGTCCTCAGGGAAGCTCTCATCTAAGACATCAAATCAACTCAAGGGACAAGATTTACTGTTTTATTTAATTCTGTGGCTACTCACATAACTTGAGAAATTATGTTCGGTCTTTAATGATGAATGGAGATCAGGCAGAAATTCTGAGTAAAAGCCCAAATGCATACAGGTGTCAGGAAACCTACAATGTTCAGTACAGGAAGCCGGTTTGCCCGTGTAATGGATGGAACATCAGCTTTATGCTGAAATTTAAGCCATATCAATTGAGAGCAGATTCCTAGAGCACCCTATCAAGGACACTAGTAGGTTGTGTAAGAAGTCAAAGGGAAGGGCTCTGAGATGACTTAGTGATGTCTGTCATGGCCACTGGATGGGAAAGATGGAGTATGAGTACCATCTACCTGAGATAGCAGATAACATAAAGACAGCATTTTTCTGCCCCTGAAGCACAAAATCCATTTCTGAAATCAGGAAAGAAAAACTCAAGAGATCAGAGTGGATCTTAATTTCTCAAGATCTGCTATCCTTCCCCCAAAACTGAGTTCATTTTTCTGAGACAACTAAAACCCCCAGTACCTCAGTCTGATTTTCTGCTCTTAGCATGCTCTATTTAAGATGTTCACAATATAAGAAATAAAAAAAAGAAAAAGGAAAAAGACAGAACCTCAAACCTCCACATCCTCCTAATGTCCTGTTTTAAATACATCTCTGACAAGTTGGATGGGGACCAGGAGCTCTCCCATACTGGTTCAAGGAGCCCTTGTTTATTTAACTGATACATAATAAGCCCATTTGCTTTTTACCTTTGACCTCTTAAAACACTCTGTGGTTTTCATAGATTTCCTTTTCACATGGACAGTGATACCCACTTCCATATTCACTATATATAAGAAGCTATCTACTCTCCATCAATACCCCTCCCCACCACTTTTTTTTTCCCAATAAGCATCCATTTCAGAGTATTTCAGAACCAAATAGAATCTCTCCCCTATTTTCTCCCCTTTATTGTCTTTTGGATCTGTGTCATGGGATTCTTTCACATGTGTATGCGGATGTGAATCGCTGACAAGTTCATGTGAAGAAGGGAGATTCTGACAATTTGGTTCCTAGCTCCCATCGTGGATTATCTCAGGAGAGGATGGGTTTTGCTGCAGTAACAAAACAACCCCCATTGTCATGGTCTTGGGACAGCAAGCTCTCATTTCTCATTCACTAGTCTCAGGGGCTCTACCCGACTGCATGTCCTCACTCTGGTACCAAGCTAACTGAGCAGTCAACATCCGGAACCTGGCTGGTCACTGCGGCAGATAGGAAGATGGATGTGATCAATTGCATCCTGATGCTTGAAACTCCCGTCCGGAAGATACGTCACTTCACTTCTTTTTTAGTGGTCAGAGTGAG
This sequence comes from Erinaceus europaeus, assembly GCF_950295315.1. Taxonomy (NCBI): domain Eukaryota; kingdom Metazoa; phylum Chordata; class Mammalia; order Eulipotyphla; family Erinaceidae; genus Erinaceus; species Erinaceus europaeus. The sequence continues at coordinate 10,158,553 of NC_080167.1, read as the reverse complement.
TCCTATGCTCCTTGGCACTCGAATCCCAATGTATGGGGCTAGGGGTTCCAAACCTTCCAGAATATTCTTGGGAAGTGCTGATGGTCTCCCAAGATGCCTGTATCTCATGGTCTGTGGAGAAGGTGTGCATGGCAGCCCAAGGGTGGCCCCTCTAGATGGAGTGCTTCCCATGCGCAGACATGAGCGCCAGCAAACGGCACCTACATGCTCCTTCTCTCTCAGCCTTCCCTTCAACATCTTCCATCACCAAGTTCAGGTAAAGGACCTCCTCTCCTCTCTAGTTACCATCAGCTCACTCCCTTCAGGTTCCCTGTGTGCCAGGTCCACACCTCTAGGCCTCTCTGACTGGACCACTGCAGTGACCATTCCTTGAGAGTGGCTTCCCAGCTTCCACTCTTGCCCCACAGTCCCTTATCCACCCCTTAGGCTGGGTGAATGACTCTGAGGAGCTTCCTCATACCTTTTCTGTGGTTCTCTGGCACACGTCAGGCTGAGTCCCAGACTCAACAGCGTCTGGGGCTAACTGCTTTTCCGTGCTACTTTTCCATCCCTGAGATGACTCCCCTGTCTAGTGCTGGCCTCCTTCCCCCCAGCCTCCCTGAGTGCCTCTGAGTTTTCTGTGTAATCCAAGTGGCTCACCCAATGCCTAACCCTATCTAACACTCTGAAACATGTCTGCCAGAGTGGATCAATCTGGGTAGTATTCAGAATCCTGTTCTAGGTGAAAGAGAGACCTTGAAAAGAAAGGCCTTGGCCTTGGCTTTGTCCTTGAGAAACAGGCAAAACACAGCTGCACAAAGACACCAAAGTCAGCATCAACTGGTGACAACACAATGTGTCACCAGCCCTCTTCTCTTCCATGGAGCACTCTTTTATATCAGTTCAGGGTCTTTTTTTTTTTTTTTGGTTTTTTTTTTTTTTTTTTTTTTGCTTTATGCCTTTAAATGTGGTTTTGCCTATTTACTTCCCAACCCCCAGGAAAGGCTCTCATCTCCTAGGCCTCTTTCATTTTCAAGTCCAGTCTGGAAAACAAAAATCTGCATGTAGAAAATCCTATAATTACCGGATCTGATTTTCATTTGAACTTTTCCTCTGTGACATCAGCGCAAAGTTCCCTGGTGAATAGCAGCCAATGGGACCCCAACCTGTGTTCCTGAAAGAGAATCTGTTCAGACATCGTGGGTGTACGTACATGTGTGTGTGTGAATCTGTATGTGTGTAAGGGGAATCAACGCAAGTATGTGTGTGAGTGTGTGTGTGTGTGTGTGTGTGTGTGTGTGTGTGTGATGTGAGTGTGATTAAGAATGTGTGTGAGTAGGAGGTCATGAATGGGGGGGGCGCATGTGTGTGTATGAATGTGTATGTGCAAACACAATCTGTTCAATGAATCACGACACATTTATGAACGAGGGTATCTCATGCAACCAGTCAAACTGACATAGAAAGCTCTGAAAGAGAACACAGAGCAAACGGCACTCCCACCAGATGATCACTGCTGTGAGATTATGCTTGTGAAAGAGCAGAAAAGCAAGCAAACCCTATCGAGGGTGTTGGAATCAGGACAGACAGCCCTTGTGAAGATGACAGAGATGCAGAGAGGGCTCAGGCCTGTGCTGATTCTTGCTCTGGGCATGATTTCCAAAGGTGCATTCACGAATCCATTTATGACAGGAGCATACCCTCTGCGTGTGTATGGTCATCTACCAGAAAACACTTGAATGATTAAAAAAGAAGAGTTCTACAAGTTTGTACCATAGTCTCCAGAAAGCCACATAGAATTCCTCAAAGACCACTAATTCGGGGAGAGGAGGCCAGGGAGCAAAAACATGGAGGCCAAGGACATAGGACTCACGGCTTCCAATCACAGAGGGTCTAGAGCAGTTTGGTTTGTACGGCATGTATATGTAGAGACGGCTGGAGGTGATGAGGTGACGGCAAAATGGGGTTCATGGAGACCCCCCAGTGCCCCTAAATGGTCTGTTAAGATAAGGACTTAAAGCTTCTGTTCTCTTGAAATAAGCTCTGAAACAGTGGCAACAGATTGAGAGGAGTGAGGCTGGAGAGCATTTGGATGTAATCCATACTGCAAGCGATTGAAAAATCCTTTTCTGGGCTGGAGAGACAGCGCAATGGTTCTGCGAAAGACTCTCACGCCTGAGTCTCCAAGGACCAAGGTTCAATCCCTAACACCACCATCAGCCAGGGATGGGCAGTGCTGTGGTCCATCTCTCTAATTAAAATAAAAACAAGTTTCTAAAGAGAAACCTGGCCCTTACCACCCACCACCATTACTAACAGAAAGAAAGGAAAATACTTTTCTATGTTCTCGGAAGAGGCTTCACAATTATGAAAACATACAGAAGCTTGAAAAGGTAGACTGCAGATTCCAAAAGTGAGTTCCTGAGTGTGGAGGGGAGTTCAGAAGCAGCTTCAGAATCAGTTACTGCCATAGCCAGCCTCCTGCAAGGTAGGATCAGTGCTCACAGATGGCTGACAATGGTCCCATGTGGTCGGGACAATTCACTTCATTATACAAGGGCAGAATAAAGTCCAGAGAGTTCAAAGCAAAGTATCACACAAACAGAGTTCATGTGTGACTTGCTTTTTGTACACAGTGGCCTGGTCAGCAAACAGACCCGAAATTAAGGAAATGAAAGAGAGACACACACCACCCCTCCCCCTCCCACCCATCCATGGATGGGACCAGCTGTCATCTACTCAGAATCCAGCACAGTGCTAGGGGAGTAGGAGCCATCAGCAAGTGTCTGCTGGATGATGAGAGGATGACAATGGTGTAACCAGGTTCCTCTGGCATGCAGAGCACTTAGATCACAGCTCACCTGAAGCCAAACCTGCCCCTATGCTAAATTCCCTTTGGTGTGACATCCGGCTTTAACTGGGTTCACTCACTCTTGCACCTGAGTCCTGACAAGCAGGTGTGGCCTTTTAACCCTCACCATGCCTTAACTTCTTCACTTCCTGCCCTGGTGTATGAACCAACGAGGAGGGGGCAGGAGTAGGGAAGAGACTGTGGCATCAAGAGCCCTGGATCCAATTCTATGCTCCATCACTAACTCACAGCAAGACTGTGGGTGCATCACCTGGGGACTCGGAACCTCAGTTTCTCCCTCTGGAAAGTGGGGGCAATGCCTGCCCAGCCCCCCCCACATGAAGCTTAGTAATGAAGCAAAGCTGAGCTCATGACCTCCAAGGATTAGCAGTGAGTGCTCTGCCAGTGCTGAAGGAAAGAAATCTGTCACTCTAAGTCAGTTTATCAAGATATTTTTGTAATTTCCCAGAATTTATTCCTTTCATTATTTAATGTATTCATATTGGATAGAGACAGAAATTGAGAGGGAAGGGGAAGACAGAAAGGGAGAGAGAAAGAGGAATGCCCTCAGCACCGTTTCAGCAAGCATGAAGCGTTCCCCCTGCAGGTGGGGGCTGGGGGCTTGAACCGGGATCCTCATGCATGATGATGTGTGCACCACCACCCAGCCCAGCTCAAAAAGATTTCCTTAGGAGTCTGGTGGGCTCCCTCCCCTGAGCTCATCAATCATTATTATTCTTAGCAAGGTAAACCGACTTCCAGAAACCAGAGGGGAATAAAGGCCAAGGGGAAGCGAGATCATTCTGAAAAAACTAACCACAGAAAGCAGAGCCAAGCCCCTTCAGAGGTGAACACAGACGTTGTTGTCTAGGGAGGTGGAAGGGGAGAGAGAAAAGGCCGGAGCAAAGTGGAAGAGAAGATGAACCTTCTTTCCCTCCCCGCCTCCGTTCCCAGCGCAAAGTGCAGGCCGATAAAAATCAAGGGCTGACGAAGCACAGAATATTTGTTCTGGGAAATCCACTCACCTCTTCAAACTTACTTGATCCATTTTCTGCTTTCGAAAGACACTCTCAGGAACTGGAGCCACAAAGGATCACCTGGCAGGGGGGTATCTGTTCCGAGAAAAGGCCCTGCAACCCTGGGGGGCAGTGCCCCGGGACCTGGGTTGGAGTCACCTCCTGTGCTTTGGTCCCGCTGCCACTTGGCAGAGATGGTGCCCGGTGACAGGCAGGCCACAGCGATGGCTCCTCCAAGTAGGCAGGTGACAGAGCAAGCTGGGCCCCTCTCCAGAAACAGCGCCTTTGTCTCTGGCTTTGACAGGAATGAGTGTCCAGCCTCACTGGTCACTTTTTTTTTTTTTCCCTCTAGGGTTATCACTGGGGCTTGGTGCCTGCACTATGAATCCACTGCTCCTGGAGACTATTTTTTTTCACTTTTGTTATTGTTCCTGCTATTGTTGTTGTTGTTGGATAGGACAGACAGAAATTGGAAGAGGAGGGGAACACAGAAGGGGAGAGAAAGACAGACACCTGCAGACCCGATTCACCAATTTCAAAGCAACCCCTTTACAGATAGGGAGCCGGGGCTCAAACCAGGATCCTTCTGTGCTTCGCACTATGTGTACTTAACCCGATACACCACAGCCTGGCCCCCCTCACTGATCACTTTTAAATTATTTTAGGAGTCATTGGAATATAAGGCCAGAAAGTCATAAAGAGGACATGAATTTTGCCGATAATTTGATTATTGTTGTTTTTTAAGCAGTTCCATTCATGACTCTGCTGAATAGTCTCCTTGCCCCCCGCATCCCCTTTTTTTTGAGAAAGTGAAGACACACCACATTCTCCCCCAACCATGGTGCTCCCAAGTGGTGCCAGGGCTTGAACCCAGGGCCACTGGCATGGTAAGGTACACTCACTGTACAGGGAGAGTTCTCTTCTGGCCCTGCTAGTGCTTCTGTTTCTCACAACAAATAATCAGTATGTATTATTTCAAAAACGTTCCCTCTGTTATTCAAAAAAAGATTTTTTTTTCTTTATTGGAAAAGCAAGAAAAGTGAGGCAGGAACACAACTAAAATGATGCTACGATGACTCCACCCTAACCTCTATGGGCAGATGACCTCACCACTGTGTCCTGGAACCTCACCTCTCCAGAGCCCTGCCCCATTAGGGAAAGACAGAAGCAGGCTGGGGGGGGGGGGGGTGGATCCACCTGCCAACATCCATGTCCAGAGGAGAAGCAATTACAGAAGCCAGAACTCCCACCTGCTACACCCCAAAAAGAATTTTGGTCCATATTCCCAGGGCAGGAGAAATGTTAGAAGACAATCAGAGAGCTCTGAGCTCCAATTTCACCAGGACCCGCAGCAAGCACTGAAGCATTTGTCACCAGGAATCTTACTTTTGTGCCATCATGGAAAGGGAAGTGAATCTGGAAAACATCAGAAGAAGCCAGGCTTTCTTTGTCATAAAGAAGGGGGGGAGACATTTGGAAGTAGTAATAGGTGTAGATGTGACTTAGAAAAAAAGTGAAGGGGACTCTGGTGGTAGCACAGCGGGTTAAGCGCATGTGGTGCAAAGCACAAGGACTGGCTTAAGGATCCCGGTTCGAGCCCCCCGCCGCTCCCCACCTGCAGGGGAGTTGCTTCACAGGCGGTGAAGTAGGTCTGCAGGTGTCTGTCTTTCTCTCCCCCTCTCTGTCTTCCCCATCTCTCTCCATTTCTTTCTGTCCTATCCAACAACGACAACATCAATAACAACAACAATAACTACAACAACAATTAAAAAAACAACAAGGGCAACAAAAGGGAAAATAAATAAATAAATATAAAAAATCAATTTAAAAAGAAAAGAAGTGGAGGGTGTCAAGTGGCGGTGCACCTGGTTAAGCGCGCACATGACAGTGCACAAGGGCCCAGGTTCAAGCTCCTGGTCCCCACCTGCTGAGGGGTGGGGGGAGGGGGCAGCTTCATGAACGGTGAAGCAGGACTGCAGGTGCCCTGTCTGTCCCTCTGTATCTCCTCCTCTCCTCTCAATTTCTCTGTCTCTATCCAAGAATCAATAAATAAACAAAAATTTAAAGAAAAAGAAAAAAGTGGAGACAGGAATGTATAAAAAGAGGCAAAAAAAAAGATGAGAGAGAGATAAATACACAGACAGTGATATATATAAAGTCAACTCATATCTGTGATCCTGGGGAAACGAATACATATATATATATATATATATATGTTAATCAGTATTAAATCACTAAATTAATCAGGAACAGGATGGGGCAGGAGAAGTCCTGTTGAGTAGGATGTTTAGGAAAAGGTGGTTCCAGAAAGGTAGAACAGACAATGCAAAGACCTGAGACAGCAGGCAACCGGAAGAATCCGTACAGCTGGAAGGCAGGGCAGCACAAAAGGGTTTGAGAAGACAGTGAATGGCAACGGGGTAGGGGGGGGGGATAAAATGATGGGTGGGAGGGTCTAGCATGGCCAAAAGATGATTTAGCCTCAGGATCAAACACCACAGGAAACACCTGAGCATTGAAACGACATATTCTCTCAACTGGTGTCTCATGCTCTCGTCTGAGGAAAAAAATCACAGTGGGGCTAAGTTTGTCAAGGAACTGGTAAATTTGACATTGAATTCCCAGGGAGGGAACGTGGAAATGAATGTTTTCCATTTTAGATACAAGGAAAGGTAATGTTCAGAGTAGGAGCAGTAGGCTGGCGACCCGGGCCAGAGAAATCTCAGGAGAGAACATTCCCGAGACTTTAACTAGGTCCTTTGTCCCACTCTCTCCCATTTGACCTACTTAGGCTATCCTTTAAGTGACGTTTTCAAAAAGAGTTGCATTCCCCCTTGTCCCTTTCCTTCTCCAGTTCTCTCTGTTTCTTTAAAGATTTATTTATGTAGGAGAGAGAGGGTACTGCTCAGCTCCGGTATAAGCTGGTATCAGGCATTGAACCAACAGCCTCTGGGGCCTCGGGCATGCAAGATGGTGGCTCTCTCTGGGCCTGAAGTGGACACGTCACAGTGGGTGTGTCTTTGAAAACTTCCTTGACAGGGCCGGGCAGTGGCTCACCTGGTTGAGAACACATGTTACAACGCTCAAGGACCTGGGTTTGAGCCACGGGTCCCCACCTGCAAGGGGAGAGCTTCACGAGTGGTGAAGAAGCAGTGCTGTCTCTCAACCTTTCTACCACCCCTTCCCTCTGCATTTATGACTGTCTCTGCCTAATAAATAAATAATAATAATAATGAAAATATTTTTAAAGATTTAAAAAAGAAAACTTCTGTGAAGACGGTGTGTTGGGATCTCAAATACTATCTACCTTTGTCTGGCATACCAATCGCCTATGCCAACTGACCCACCTCTTACATGCAAATCCTTTGTACTTTTCCAGTGCTATCTCCTCAATGAAATCTTCATTTTTATTTTATTGTACCTGTTTCTTTATTAACCAGGGTTATATTCCTGGGACTTGGTGCCTGCACGACAAACCTACTAGGGAAAGAGAGACAGGCTGGGAGTATGGATCGACCTGCCAACACCCATGTTCAGCGGGGAAGCAATTACAGAAGCCAGACCTTCTACTTTCTGCACCCCATAATGATTCTGGGTCCATACTCCCAGAGGGATAAAGAATAGGAAAGCTGTCAGGGGAGGGGATGGGATATGGAGCTCCAGGGGTGGGAACTGTGTGGTAATGTGCCCCTCTGTAGTTTTGTCAATATTTCCATTTTATAAAATTTTATTAAAAATTTGATAAGAATTTAAGGGGTCAAGCAGTGGTGCACCTGGTTAAGCGCACACTACAGTGTACAAGGTCCCAGGTTCAAGCCCCTGGTCCCCACCTGCAGGGGAAAGCTTCACAAGTGGTGAAGCAGGGCAACAGGTGTGTCTCTGCCTCTTCTCCTCTCTATCTTCCCCTTCCCTGTCAATTCCTCTTTGTCTCCATGCAATAATAAATAAGGAAATAAATAAATAAATAATAAAACCACACACGGGAAAGCATAACAGCAGGTGAGTGAAGAATTTATAAACAGAAAGTTCAAAGTTCAATCCCCGGGACTGCATGTGCCAGAGTGATATTCATATTCTCTCTCTCATGAATGAATAAATATCTTTTAAACTAAAAACAAATATATAAATTAAATGGCATGATTTAGGGTCCAGAGAGGTCTCAGTAGCACAGCACCTGCCTTGCAAGCACAAGGCCATAGGTTCCATCTCCAACATCAGGTGAGAGCAACAAAGACACAAAATAATGCACAGTACGCACGGGGAGATGGCACACCGGACTGCGTGTACACGTCACCAGGTGCAAGGACCCAGGGCCAAGCCTCTAGTCCCCAGCTGCAGGGAGGAAGCCCCATGAGCAGCCTAACAGTGTAACAGGTGTGTCTGTTTCTCTCCCTCTCTGTCCTATCAAATAAAATAATAAAATAACTTTCAAAAATGCATAGAACTCTATGGGGAGTCAGGCGGTAGCATAGTGGGTTAAGCACACATGACGCAAAGTGCAAGGACCGGCGTAAGAATCCCAGTTTGAGACCCCGGCTCCCCACCTGCTGGGGAATCACTTCACAGGTGGTGAAGCAGGTCTGCAGGTGTCTATCTTTCTCTCCTCCTCTCTGTCTTCCCCTCCTCTCTCCATTTCTCTCTGTCCTATCTAACAATGATGGCATCAACAACAATAACTACAACAACAATAAAAAAACAAGGGCAACAAAAAGGGGAAAATGAATAAAAATAAATATAAATTTTTTTTTTAAAAGAACTGTAAGGGTAAGTGGATCTGGCTTTGTTCTCTCTATCTATCTGTATCTCATGCTCTCATAAAACAATAAAAATAGGGACTGGGCAGTGGCACACCAGGTAAATTGCAAACTTACCATAATCAAGAACCCAGGCTGGACACCCTGCTCCCCAGTACAGGGACTCCCTACCCACAGGTGTCTCTCTCCCTGTGTGTGTGCGTGTTCCTCCCTGCTCAATTTCTGTCTGATCAAATAAAGAGAAAATAATAAACAAACAAGTAAATAAAGGGAAAAAATGGCTGCTGGGAGTGATGGATTCATCATGCAGGCACCAGGCCTGAGTGGCAATTTAAAAAAAATAATAAAATATTCACAATTAAAATAATTGGGCCAAGGGGGTGTGAAGAAACATGTGAGTCACTGAGTTTGATGTCTGATACGACATTTTAAAAATGAATAGCAAAACGTCACAATTTGTTGTGCTGCTTCAGGGTTGAAGCAGCAGTCACACATACAGAGAGAGAGAGAGAGAGAGAGAGAGAGAGACTGTTATAATAAGCAGCTCCACACACAGGCAGTGAGACAGAAAGACACACAGAGGCCTGCAGGCCTGTCCCCACAATGTTACCTAAAGCTTAACACATGAGACAGTCTCTGGGCAGCCCCTGAGCTGCAACCCCACCCCAGGGCTATCAACACACACACACACACACACACACACACACACACACACACACACACACACACATTTATCTCCTCCTTATTTGGTGGCACACATGTGTGGCTTCTCCTGAGAGCTCTGACTTGCAGCCTGGGACACAGGCCCGCACAGGGAGCCTGGCTGGTTCATCACCAAATACCCATCACCCAGGGGGATGAGGGGTGGAGGAGGGAGCTCAGCTTCCCTTTGCCCTAGCAAGCAGGCGGGCGGCTGCAGGGATGGGACCGCGGGCTGAGGAGGCCGAGGGATATGAAACACCCGGGCAGGCCGACTTCTGAAGCATTCCTCCGGCCTGCGCCAGGGATGCGGCGGCAGCTCAGACAGGCTCCCCAGTTGAAAACATTCATTTAATTAGCAGGCATTTTCAGGAACGGATGTGCGTCTCTCAATCACAGCATCTGCAGTGGACGTTTGTGGCAAGGTGCCCCCTCCCCCAGACATCAAAGCCTCTACTCCGCAGACCTTCTCCCCCAATTACTTCCATCGGAGAAGGCCAGCCAGGCCCAACTGGAAATGGGTCACCGCCAGCAAGATGCTTCTTCTCCCTTTGGGGTATGGTGGTTGTGTGTGGGGGGGGGGGGGGCACGTGGGGTGAGGAGCAGTGCTTTAGGATGTCTTTTTCACAATCTGCATATTGGAAATAAATAAAGGAAGGAAGGAAAGGAGGAAGGAAGAAAGAAAGAGAGAGAGAGAAAAAGAAAGAAAAGAGAGAGAGAAAGGAAGACAGTCTCTTTGGCCAACATAGGCTGCTTGTCTGACTGACACCCCCCCCCCCACCTGCCCAATCATTTCTCACTGAGCTCCACCTCTCTCTCTCCCTGCAAATCAGGACCAAGAACAGGCCATCAGATTCTGATTCAGTGGGTTGTTTTACCCCCTGAGTTTTGTGCCTCCTCAGATGGGCGTTCCAGCCCTTGTAGGTCTGCTCTGTTGCACACCCCATCAGTGCTCAGTGCAGATGGGGTGCTATGCCCCTCCTGAGGCCCGGCTTGACAGAACCTCAGGGATTCAGATGTTGATATTTTGGAAAGAAACATCGTTCTTGGGCCAGAGAGAAGGTTCAGCCTGTTAGAGCACAGGACTTGCACACCTGAGGTCCTGGAGGCTGTGGGTTCAATCCCTGGTACCACATTATGCCAGAGCTGAGTATGCTCTGGTCTAACTAGCTCTCTTGTGCTCTCTCACGCCCTCTCTCTCTCTCTCTCTCTCACAATAAATAAATACAGCTTCTCCAAATCATACAAGGCATAAAAAGACAGCAGGCGGAGTCAACCCCATGCCCTAAATTCCTGCCCCCAGGTCTCCATTCTCTCCACCACCTGCCCCTGTGCACAAGCTCTCCCCACTCCCCAAAACAGCCCCCTTGGTCTCACTTTCTTCACTTGATCAATTCCACTCAGTGTCGGGGCTCAGCAGAGATGCCGCCTCCTCCTGGAAGCCCCCCTCTCCTTAGTCTTCCCCTCTGACCCCAAGTGAAAGAACTGAAGCCAGTACCCCTCGAGGATGGATGCACTATGAGAAACATCCGTCTGTCTCTCCCTGGCCCTCTCCAGAATCTCTGAAGTGCTGAGTGCCAGAGCTGGACCTGTAATGAGCACTGCAGGAAGAACTGCCCTATGAACAGGGAAGAGGGAGCCTAAGCCAAGCCGGGCAGTGCTGGAATTTCCCGCACTCATGTGCCTGTGTCTCCACAGGATGCTGAATGTGACAAAGGCAGCATCTCAGATTCCAACCCTCACTCCCAGCGCCAGCACGGCAGAGGACAGTGTGTTCCCTACCCAACAAGGAGACCACTTTGTACCTCCAAAGCGATTCCAGCCGAACAGGTCTGCGCCCAGTGCTCCAGTAAAAAGCTCACGGGCTGCTGATTTACGTCTAAGCCTGGAGTTGGGGGGGAGGGGGAGAAGAGATGGCAAAGGGGACCGGAAGGCAGGTCCTTGGACAGGCAACCTTCCATTTTCCTGAGCTGTGTTTCTGTCACAGCCCAACAACTGCCACAGACCTGAGCTGAGTGATGAAGAGCAGGGAAAAGGCCATAAAGACTCAAAAAGCTGCAAGAGTCAAGGGGCCAGGAGGTAGCTCAGCAAGTGGAAACTTGCTCTACAATGCTCAAGGACCTGGGTTCAAGCCCCCGGCCACCATATAACAGCACTATAGAAAGTGTCAGCTTCTTGAGCAGTTGAGCAGTGCTGTGATGTCTGTCTCTATTATGTGTGGTGTTGTTTTATTGATTGCCACGAGGGTTACACACACCTTAGTCCACTGCTCCCATGGGCCTTTTTTTTTTTTTCCTTCCTTCTTTCTTTTTTATTTTTTTTCCTATTTTTTATTAGGGAGGACAGAGAGAAATTGAGAGAGGAAGAGAGATAGAGAGGGAGAAAGAGAGACACCTGCAAACCTGCTTCACTACTTGTGAAGCATCCCCCCTGTAGTTGGGGGTCGGGGCCCAAACCTGGGTCCTCACACATGGCAATGTGTGTACCACCACCCAGCCTCCATGTCTCTCTTTTTTTTGGGGGGGGGGTCTTTGTCTCTAATACTCTCTCTGAGAGAAAAAGATTTAGGAGGGAAGAAAAAAAGAAAGAAAAAGTCTGCTGGAAGCACCAGCAAAGTCCTGGTGGGGAAACAGAAAACAGTCTGGAGCAGGGAGGAGTGACTCAATAAGTCGAGTGCAGACCTGCGGCTTGCTATCCAGTACTGTGGCTCTGATGTTCTCTCTCTTTCTTATTCCTTTCCTCCCTCTCATAAATAAATAAATAAATAATCCTAGAGGAGTCTTTTCCTTCTAAATTTTGAGCACCCAGAGGCTCTCCCCTCCAAAATTTCAGAGACTCAGGAGAAACTCCACTTTCCTCAAATGAGGAGGTCTCCCCGCCTCCAATCCAACAAAGATCATCTATGGCTGGCTATTATTAACCTCCCCCACACACACTGGGATGGACCCCTCTGTGGAATAAAGACCTGGGTTAGATCACCATCTTCCCCGGCTCAGCTTCTGTAGCCCTGGTGAAACAGTACGTGGCATAAACAAAAATAGATTTTACTGTCTTATATAAATTTCCGAGCCTCAGCGAGACACCGGAGACAAAGGGCTGGTTTATGGCGACGGGGGTTGCGGGGGGGTGGGGGGGTGGGGGGGGAGAGAAACGCAGAGCAGTTTTGTTCTCTCTCTTGTTAATACATTCCTGATAGCCACTTGTTTCCTGGTGATTTGCCTCTTTGGCTCTGACTGGCCGGGTTCCAGTTGCTTGAGGTTTTTACTGCGTTTGGAAGCTGTGTTATGAAAACCTTGAAGCCTCCACACAAATGAAAACTTCCTTTTCTTCCCCCTTTTTCTCCCCAGAGTGCGATGGCCAAATGCCCCTCGGATTCGGAGGACTGTACGATTTCAAAGACCCCTGGAGTCACCCAGTGTCCCAGAAATTATGCACTACAGTGTCTGCGACATGCTTCCTGGCCCACGGCCCATGTGGAGACGTTATCAAGAAAACAGCTCTGTGGTTGTGTACAACACACACACACATACACACACACTCCGTTCCACTGGTCTTAAACTCATAGCAGATTGTGCTTTTCTTTCCTCCCTTCTCTCCCCAAGTGTTCACAGTCCTCCTCGTTTCTAGCAAGGTCATGCACATATACACAATTAACACAAACACACACACACACACACACACACACATCTCTTTGCACTGTGGACAATCACTTCACGATGATTCACCCTCACCCCAAATTCCCACTCAAAGGCTTGAGAAACCCCCAAAGGCCTTTCATCCCCACAGGGTGTGGGAGGTGTTGTAATAACACCACTAAGCAAAGACTGTCTCTCTATCATTGCCACTGCGTGAGAGAGAGCTTTCTACAGTCACAGATGCGTTTTCAGCTCCACGGTGGCAGGCCCGAATACACCCTCAGCTCCAAGAAAAATGACTCTTTAATAGTCAGGTAAGCTTCTCAGGAGGCAGCCAGCCCCACAACCTCCAAATACCATCCTTCTTTTGCAAAGTCTCTCCTTGGAACTTTGGCTGGTCCCAGCAAAGTAGAAATAATAGAGTCCAAGCTGCCCCAAGAGGAGTAGCCAGGGGTTGGGCACCATCTGCTGGTCATTTTTATAAAGTGTTTTCTACGCTGGCCGACCCTTGGAGGCTATTGAAAGATATGATGATCTTCTCCCAACTGGGGAACAAATGGCTTTTAAGTTACTGACAGCCTGTAATCGGGAATAGGTGTTTAGAGATAAATATTCCTCCTCTCCCACCTCCTCCTCGCTCCCTTTTTCTTTTCGGACATTTTAAATCGAGATCAGAAATCCGTGTGAGATCAGCCAGCTCTGCTCATAACTACCTTGGTTGTCGCTCTAGCTGTTCCCACCCTGTTGTACCCGCGGAAGAATAATCATAAACTCTTCCGCACATCGGTTTTACGTGCTTGTAATCAAGGCCCCCTCAATCAGCCAAATGCAGTTTGCAAAAGGGTTTACAGCCCTTGACAAATTTACAAGACCGTAACACAATAAAGACAAAAATAAGTCAGTCAGTCTATGAAAAGGGGGATTAAAATAAAACTGAAGCAAACGGGGGCACAGCAAGTGAAGGGGCACTTCGTGGCCAGCTTGTCCTGTTATCCAGGTAAATAAGCATTTCCGCTTAAGGTCACGCAGGCCCCCTTTTTTTTTTTTTTTCTTTCTTTCTTTCTTTCTTTCTTTCTTTCTTTCTTTCTTTCTAGGTTATTACAGTTTTTGTAGTTCACTGAAAGGCAGAGAATAATACTAGGGGCCTCTCTGGAAGCTAATGTTGCTGAATCTAAAAGAGAAGGGAGAAAATTCCACCCGTTCATTAGACTTCACTCTGCCCGTGTCCTTTCAGGTTTCAAATGCCTTAAGGACTGCCTTTCTTTCAAAAGGAACATCTGATATATTTTTATTTGTAATATGTGCCCAGAACTTATAACACTTGGGGATCTTCCTTGCACGGGGTACCATGTGTAAGTTTTTCCTAAATGATGATCTGCATGAAATTAGCAAAATGTAGGCAAAGGGATATTTACTGCACACACACACACACACACACACACACGCACGCACACACACGCACACACACACGCACACGCACGCACACACACACACACACATGCACACGCGTGCACGAAGACTGTTCTCTTGTTAAACATGGACAAGTGTTACCCAATCTCCTCGGGATTCTCATTGTTCCTTTTGTGTGTGTTTTGCCCCGACTTTCAGAACCACCCACACTCCAGTCCTTTCTCCAAAGGGAAGATTCGGTGAATAGTTCCTAGTATTTGAAATCCCTTCAACTGTTTTCCTTCCTCTACTATTTTTAGTTTCTGAGATAAAACCTCATTTATGATAAAGTCAAAATCTCTGGAAAACATTTCATCAATGAAACATCCAGCTTCACCGTTCATTATTTTATTGAATGGGTTTTTTTTTTTTCCCTCCCTCCCTCCCCTTGGAAACCCAGAGACTGTACTCTGGTGATTTAAGGGCAGACACAAAGGCAGAACTGGGTGTTCTTGTGTTGGTGTTGGTGTGTGTGTGTGTGTGTGTGTGTGTGTGTGTGTGTTTAAATGTTCTAAGATGTAAGTCTTGTTTGAAATGGTTTCTCCTTGTCGTAAAATAGCTGTTTCCAAAGACATAAGTTATGTGCTTGAACCAGACCATTCGCTGAGGGGTAAGAGCATGTGTTGGCACCAGATTCTAGCAGACTTAATTAAATATAAGTTTTAGTCTCTCTTTTTATCATTATGTACTTTTCACGGTCCCTGGTCTAAAATGTTAAAATTTCAAGGCATGATCAAATAACAGCTTTAATTGAAACTAACCAAATAAGAAGTGTTTTCTCTCTCTCTCCTCTCTGTATTTTTTTAAAAAGAAGTTCTATTTCTTTACCAAGGCCTTTCATTATTTCCCCCTGAAATTTTTATAATCAGTACACATTTGAAATACCAGCTGCTAACTTCAACCCAATTTTCTGCCCTGTTTGAAAAGGAGCTTGTTTGTTTGTTTGTTTGTTTGTTTGCTTGCTTGCTTGCTTGGACTGAGCCGGGTCACGATACAGCCTGTGTGTTTGGCTGGGAGATGGGGAAAAAGTGAAAAGTGCACAAGTAGTTTAGCTTTGAAGTTTCCACATAATTACAGCTAGGTCCCATCAAAATGAACAGAGACAGAGCTCCTCGCTCAACTGACTCTCGGAAGGCTCCTTGAGACTCCTTGCGGGAATGGATCAAATTAAAAACACACACGCCACACAGCCAAGGTAAACTGAAAGATGACTGCTGTGTGTCTGTTGGGGTGGTTTTGTCTGCTTGCTTGTTTTCACCTGAGAAGAGGAGAGACAGAGGAAGAAGGAGAGGGTGGGTGAGGAAGAACGCCTGAAAAAAGAAAGCATTAATAGAAGCGAGGAAGGAGGAGAAAGGAGAGAAGTGGAAAGCAGAGCAGAGCAGAGCCAAAGACACACGTAGGGAGCTGTTTCATCTGTACGCACTTTCCTATTCAAAGCTTTGCATCCTTGACGCAGGATATTAAATGTTACATGTGGGGTACAGAGAGAAGGGGAACATGGTCGGCTTCCCTTTTTCATTTCCTTTGCTGGAATACTGGTTTGGAACAACTGAAGAGAAAACGGTTGCAAACTTGGAGAACTAACCGCCCTCCTTGGAACAGAGAGCCGATCAGCGGCCACTTCTAGCGCAAGTTCTTAGTGTCACAGCGCCCCCTAGAGGATGGCCGGCTGGGGCCCTGATTCCCACCTTTAACCTTGCTGCCCAGCTCGTCCAGCTCTTGGCTTGTTTTTCTTACAATGAAGAAGGGGGAGAGAACTAGGGTCTTTCTTCTTTTTCTTTTCTTTTCTTTTCTTTTCTTTTCTTTTCTTTTCTTTCCTTTCCGTACCTTTCCCTTTCTTTCTTTCTTTCCTTCTTTCTTTCTTTTTTTTAACAATCTCATAACCTTTTGAAGAGCTTCCACCAGCTCAGGGAAAGAAAGATTTCAAGAAATAACTTCTAATTTATTTCATAGTTGAATGAAGAGGGAAATAAAAACCCTTCTCCTCTTCTTCTTTTTTTTTCCTCCTTTCCCCTTACCCCCTTAATCCTATTTCAGTTGAGGTCTGACCTTGGAAATTTCCAAAAGACTTTAATCTCCTGTACTCCAAATTGATAAAGGGAGGATAGGGAGAGGGAGAGGGAGAGGGAGAGAGAGCACATGTGAGTAGAGGTGATTAAAAAATGTTTATTTGTAAGTAGGTTAGGCTTTCCTGAGAGTAAGACGTTAACTAGTTCACTAGCGACCTAACCCAAATTAAAATTTTTTTTTCATTTACATATGCCCTACTTTTACTTTTTTTTTTTTCAGACAAGTAGCATCCACTTGTTAAGACGTAGCTAAGAAAAATACTCCTAGGAGTGTCTTCTGCACTCGGACAACTGTGAGCCGCAGAAACCATCACATTCCCACATAGCTGGGAAATACCAGTGAGTGTTTTTCTAGAACTGCATTGCCCTTATTGCAGAGAAAACAAGTCACCTTCAGGTGGAAAGAAGAAGGGGAAAAAGAAAGCAAGAGAAAGAACCATTTTCATAAACACAAGATAGACAAGAAATCCAGGAAACACACACACTTCGACCTCAGATTTGGGGAGGTACAAACTCACTGAAATCATTAAGCATTTCAATTTTTTTTTTCAGATGAAAGGCTCTCATTTTGCACTGCCATGTAGAGTCCTGACGTAATCTGAAGTGTCACTTTGGAGGGGGTTTGGTGATTAAGTCTTTTTCATTTCTCTCATTAAAGGACCGGCTTTCCTGATGTGGGTTGTAACTTAGTTCCAATCTGAAATTTCACCCTCTCTCGCTCCCTCCCACCTTAGAAGAGATCTCTGTGTATGACTGATTGTGAAAGAAAAACAAACCCTGCTGGAGACTTATTTCTGTAACTGCTTTTGATTTTATTGGACTGAAAAATGCAGAAAGCACTTCTCTGTCATTCTCAAAGGTCCACTTTAAATCAGGAGCTACGTCAAGGTATAATTACTCACATTCGAAACGTTCTGTAATTATAGGAAGAAAGAGTAGGAAAATGACTGAAAGAAGAAAAAAAAAAAGAATTATTGGAAGCAACCAACTCTCCAGAAAGGTCTGCCTTTTATAAGGATCATAATTTTCCAGCAAATTCTTTTAAGCTAATAGACATCGTAAGCCGGAGGAACCGTAAAAGCATGCCCAACTGACACCCCTCACACACACACACACACACATACACACAGGAGAGAGAGAGAGGAAAAAAAAACTAAACTCTTTTAAAATATGCATTTAAAAATAAAACTCAAGAGTCGGAAATACTTCTCAGGAAATGTCAAACATGCACTTCTACATAATATCTCCATGAAATAATAAATCAAAATAGTTATTTTTTTTTTTAGTCTGACAAAACACAATGAATGGGGTTGAAGCATTATTTTTGTGCCTGTTTTTGAGCTCTCAAAAAAAAAAAAAGAGAGAGAGAGAAAGAAAAAGAAAAAAGCCCAATAATAGATTATATCCTACTGGGAAAGATAAAGTGTATTTTCTTATATCCTCGTGGGAAAAAGATATTTTGTTGTTGTTGTTCTCAGTAAAGGAAATTAGGGATATATTTAGGGAAAGAGAATATAGTATTTCAGTGTGATAAAATCTAGCAGAACCCCAGGAAATTCAACTTTTTTTAAGAAATCCAACTTAAAGAGCCACTTTTGAAACATCCAACTTATTTTAAGTCCAGCTCAAAACAGAATAAGACAAAAATCACATGACTGCATCCCCTTATAGATAACAGAACTCAAAGTCCAGACTTTCTGAGAGACCCTCAAATTTCCTGGCTTCCGGCCTCTCTCTCATGTCTAAACACCAACTTGTTATTTAAACACTAGCCAGCCTTGGATGGACTGTGGCCATCTTTTATCTGCTTTTGTTTCTCCATGTGTATTTTCAATCTCTGCTGAGTCTTACTTCGGATCACCTGAAATAGTCATAATATATGCAATGTCCAGTTTACTGCATATAAGCCTCAGTGCCTGATATGATTTCTGGGGAAATACAATTCTTTTTTCAATGAGAAGAACAGCTGACCCGAGAATCGAGGTAGCGTGGGGTTTCTGAACTGCAAGACACCAAAAAATCCGAGAGAGAGAGAACATCAAAAAGGGGGAAGATAGATCAAATGAAAAGACAGCAGACTAAGGGGGACTGTACCCCCCACCAGGTTTGTCCATGGAGCTCTTTTGGGTCGTGTCCAGATGAATATTAGCTGTCAGGGGGTCACGCCTTGTGAGGGTCACAGTTCCAAAATCCAATTGCAGACCCCTTCCAAGCTGTCAGGAGTCCTTTCTTAAGGTGAAAGCCCTCTGGTTCCACACCATTTGTGGATTCCAGATCATTAATTTACTACTGGACTGTTAATTACAACCCAGTCATGGAAAAACTGAGCTTGTAGATTTTTATGGCCAGGGCTTCTGTGTGAGGGGCTGGTGCAACTCCCAGGGACCAAAAGCTTAAACTTTAACTGTGCTTTAAGTGTTGGGGCTGAAGGTGGAAGGGCGGCCTGTGAATAAATGCTTTGAGTAGGTAAGTAGTTAGTTATTAAAACAGGCTTTGAAGCTCTCTTGGTGTATGTCTACATATTTAAAAGTTCCCGAGTAAAGAAAAAAAAATAACTTTTTATTAATGTACCTAATTAGGGGTTTCACTGAGTTTTTCTACATACTGACTCTGGCAAAGTTAGTTCCTCAGACCCCTTGGTATGAAAGAAGGGAGGGGTACGGAACTCTTTCTTGAAGAGATTTCGCAAGGGAAGTGAAATCCTTTTTTAAAAGGCTTAGGGGCAATAGAGCGGTTGGTGAAGAAGGCTTTATTTTTCAAAGCTCCAATTCCAGAGAAGCAGGACTGACTACGTCAGAACTGAAACTCATTTACCTGAATTCCTTTGTCACCGTTGGGCTCTTGACTATTAAGTGATTCTTTTCACTAGCCAAAAAAGGAAAAAAAAAAAAATATCAAAAGCTTTGCCCCACCACCCGGACCCCTAGAGGGAAAGCCAATATGCTCTGAGGGGTCTCTTTTGTTTTTCTCCCCCTAGAGGATTTTCTGAGAAGGAGATGGGGCTCAAGTCTATCTTCCAGGCTTCCATGGGGGGGGGGGGGGGGGACACAGCCTTGTAGGCAGACCTGAGGGATCCCTATGATTCTCCCCAGAAAGGAAAGACAAAGTACTTGTCTCTTTCAGCCAGACCCACAAACCAAAGCGAACCGACCCAGGTTTCTGCCTCTGTCTGGTTTCAAAGACTGTCTCTCGGGCTCTCTGCCAAGGCCAGGGCTTAAGGAACCACTGTTAGTCTTTGGAAGACTAACTTTTTGCACCTTGTGACAACCCCCCACCCCCAGGACCCCTTTTCAAAAAAGCAGCAGTAATAGTCACTAGATGGCAGAGGTGACTGGGAAAAGGGGGGGGCAGGTAGGAGAGCTTAAAAAAGCAAGGAGCCAGATATTAAAATACTACATATATATATTCTGAGAGTTCCTGTTCCATTCCCAATGTCTGGCTGGTTTGGAGGACACAGAAGATGTAAGCAGAATAGCCCAGAGACGTGTCTGGTGATGATGATTAATGAACACAAGCAGAGAGTTCCAGAGTAGGCATCCAATACGAAATATTTTCTTATCTTTTGCTTTTGCAACCAGGCTGATCGCTGAAGCTTGATGCCTGCAAAGCTCCACTGTTCTGGACAACTTTCCCCTTCCCTTCTTTTTTATAAAGGGTGAAAGGCATGGGGTGGGGAGTAGAGGAGGGACACTTGCAGCACTGTTTGACCCTTAGTAACCCCCACCCCACCCCAGTAGGTGGGAACCAGGGGCTTGAACTCAGGCCCTGGTACATGTAACATGTGCATTTGACCAGATGAGCCTCTACATACCCCTCCATAGGGAATGTTTTGCCATAATAGAGGGTAGGAGCCTTTGGGTTTTCTTTCCCACCCAGAAGCTAGGGAGGCTTTGCCTCTCTCTCTCTCTCTCTCCCTCCCTCCTTCCCTCCCTCTCCCTCCCTCTCCCTCCCCCTCTCCCCTCTCTCTCTCTCCCTCTCCCTCTCCCCTCTCTCCTCTCTCTCCCTCTCCCTCTCCCCTCTCTCTCCCTCTCCCTCTCTCTCTCTTATCTCTCTCCCTCTCTCTCATCTCTCTCCCTCTCTCTCATCTCTCTCCCTCTCTCTCTTTCATCTCTCTCCCTCTCTCTCTCATCTCTCTCCCTCCCTCTCTCTCTCCCTCCCCCTCTCCCCTCTCTCTCTCCCTCCCCCTCTCCCCTCTCTCTCCCTCTCCCTCTCTCTCTTATCTCTCTCCCTCTCTCTCATCTCTCTCCCTCTCTCTCATCTCTCTCCCTCTCTCTCTCTCATCTCTCTCCCTCTCTCTCTCATCTCTCTCCCTCCCTCTCTCTCTCTCTCTCTCTCTCTCCTCTCTCTGTCTGTCTCTCTCTCTCTCTCTTTCTCTCTCTCTGAGCAGGAAATCAAGGGGAGGGAGAAACAGAAATGAAATTGCTCAGTAATATCTGTCCCTGGGCTTTCCACACTACAGGAAGGGGTTGAGGCCTTGTCCCCAAGTCTCCTTGCCAGACAATGGCAGGCACCCGATTGAAAAATGGAGTAATGAAAGCTCTCTGCTATTGTCCCATACAAATTGGATTGGTTAGCCAATTCGACTGAGTGCTTAGCAATGAGTCAATAAGACGACTAATTAATAATTTCACCGAGGGAGAAGAAAGTCAATTTCTCAGTCATAAAGAGGACACGGAGAAGCACCACAGGACCTTGTTCCAGCAACATGGGATTGCACTGAAAATCCCCAGGTTGTCATGATAGCAATTCTGGTTTGGATCCAGCTCACTGGTCTGCTCCATAGAGAAGTAGAGTGAAAGTTGCGGGAAGGGGGGGGGGTCACTGAGAGAGAATTACTTTAATTAAGGTATAATTATGTATTCTGTATGACACAGGTTTATAAATTTTCTATTACAGTGGCAAGAATGCAGTCATTATAATCAAGACGATGGCCTGCAGATCAGACTTGAATACACTGTCTTATGTAAGCCCGGTGGTCTCACAAGGACATAAATTCTCTGCTCCCTATTTTACAGGAAAGGAAACTGAGGCTCTGGGAATACAGTCACGACTCAAACAGGGACATAGTGTGGGAGGGAAAATAGCAAGCAAGCTTTTTAACTCATACCCATGGGTTCAAACCCTGTCCTTGCATTTCTCTCCCTTAGGAACATGGAAAACATCCCCCAAAAGTAATTTGTTAATTCACTTTCCACCTTGAAGAAAACTGAGTGCCACCCAGAGCTAATCCTAAAATCCTGTGTTTCTGTGGGTAAGGCATGTGCCCATGGGTCACAGTGTCCCCAACACACAGGCAGGGAGGTCCTGTCACCATAAAACAATCTTATCTTTTCAGGCTCCTGGCCCTCCCATGAAACAAGCTTTTAAAAGCTCTTTGGACATCTGTCTGTACTTGCAGATGGAAAAACTTGAAAAGACACTGGGGGTTTATTTGTATCTGGAAGGACCTTAAGAGACAGTGTTTTCAAGAGGTTTTGGTGTATTTGTTATGAACTAAAGCAGGTAAATTCAGGCTCTGCCCCTCAAGGGGAAGGGAAGTGCAGAGGCCCCTGTCTGCTTCCCCCCCCCCCCCCCCGCCAAAAGCCTCACCCCAGGCTGGATGAATGATATTAATAGTACATTCAGGGCAGGGGAGATAGCATAATGGTTATGAAAAAATATTTTCATGCCTGAGGCTCCAAAGTCCCAGGTTCAATGTACAGCACCATCATAAGCAGAGCTAAGCAGTGCCCTGGTCTGTCTCTGTCCCTGTCTTTCTCTGTATCTCTCTTATTCAAATACAACAAAAATATTTTAAAAAACACTTTCTAGTGTATAATACCAAAGTAAAAAGACTCTGAGGGTGGGGGGTTCAGGTCCTGGAACATGATGGCAGAGGAGGACTGAGTGGGGGTTGAATTGTTATGTGGAAAACTGGGCAATGTTAGACATGTACAAACTATTGTATTTACTGTTGACTGTGAACCATTAATCCCTCAATAAAGAAATAAAAAAAAAAACACTTTCAAAACAGTACACATATACATTCTTGACAAAGATAAGATAAGGTGCTTCCTGATGCCAAGAGATAGCTCATATGACACAGGGTCAGTCTACCATGTGTGAGGTCCTGAGTTCAAACCCAGCACCACAGGGAAGTACTGTGGACAGCACCACGGGAAGCTCCACAGGGGGTGACATAGGGCTGAGAGGTCTCTCTTCTCTGTCTCTCTCTCACCTCTTCTCTCTCTCTCTTTCTCTCTCTCTCTCTCTCTCAAGAAAAGAATGGAAAACTGGGCAGGGGAGGTAGTCCACCAGTATCACACATTGCAAGTTCACTCCCCTTTGCCGCAGAACTAAAAATAAGTATGATAAGAAAACGCTTTGTTCAGTGGACAGCAGCGTCTGTGGATGTGAAGACTGCTCACCAAGTGTTACCCCAAGTAAGGACGATGGGGCAGCTGATGACGGGACAGGGCAGCAGAAGAAGATGGGGATGGTGCTCATCTGAGCAGAAGGGCCTACGGTGGCAATGATGGTGACTGTGAGGACAGAAATGTTTGTGTTTTCCTTGTATGATGTCAAGACCTTGCACACGCATGATTCCACTGCTTCTAGGCAGAGCCCCCCCCTTTCTCTCTCTCTCTCTCCACCCCTCTTCAGACTGAGAGAAAAAAGAGAGGCATCACAGCACAATGTCACCATCCATGGAGCTTCTCTTGTTGTCATGGTACTTCCAAGGTGGTGCCAGGGTCTCAAATCCAGGGTGTGGCATAGGGTAAAGCACATGTTCTACCAACTGAGCTATCTCCTGTCCCCCTGTTGGTGATGTCATCGTTACTATCACTATCATCTTTGTTTATTGTATAGAGACAGCCAGAAGTCGAGGGGAAAGGGGGCTACAGAGAGGGAGAAGCAGAAAGACACCTGCAGTCCTGCTTCACCACTCACAAAGCTTTCCCCCTGCAGGTGGGGACCAGTGGCTTGAACCCCGGTCCTTGAGCACTGTAACGTGTGCTCAACCAGGTGAACCACCACCCAGCCTAAAATAGTTTTTTGGCTTTTTTTTTTTTTTACCTTCAGGGTTATTGCTGGGGCTCAGTGCCTGCACCATGAATCCACTGCTCCTGGAGGCCATCCCCCCCCCCCCTTTTGTTGCCCTTGTTGCTGTAGCCTTGTTGTGGTTATTATTGTTGTTTTTGATGTCGTTCATTGTTGGGTAAGACAGAGAGAAATGGAGAGAGGAGGGGAGACAGAGAGGGGGAGAGAAAGAGAGACACCTGCAGACCTGCTTCACCACCTGTGAAGCGACTCCCCTGCAGGTGGGGAGCCAGGGGCTGGAACCGGGATCCTTAAGCTGGTCCTTGCGCTTTGCACCACGTGTGCTTAACCCGCTGCGCTACCACCCGACCCCCACCCTAAAATAGTTTTAATAGTAAAGATGACAATGGTATTCATTTGCTCGGTGTAACCTGAAGAAATGGAGGAGCCAAAGTCATCCACTAACGGCCAGCCAAGCCCATACTAGCCGTCTCTCTACCCCACTGAGGGCCCATCGCCTCTCCTTCAGCCCAGAGCACTAAAAATAAAGCAGAGAAGGATTTGGCTTCAGGGCACAGGGAGGTGCAGGTGGAGACTGAGAAGCAGCAGCTCATCTTACAACATGGAGGAGAGGGCCCTCTGCCCTCAGCAGACCTCACTGGCTCACCCGCTGCCTTCTGTGCCCAAGCTGCCACCCAGCACTGAGCTGAGTGGGCAGGGCAGGAAGTGAGTTCCAGAAGGCTGCTTTCTTAACAGTAGCTCCTGGCGATTTCACTGCAGGTGCTCCCTGGCTGCTTCTCCAGAAATTTCTCTCAGGGGATCTGACTGACTCTTATTTTAAGCCCAAGAGACAAAGCAACCTGTTGAAGTTGCCTGTTGAGTTCTCCAGATGGAGCTAAGTGTCTTCTCGGGGGCTGGGGGGGGGGGGTGTCAGCTTGTGATCAAGCCTTTGAGAAACCAGAGTTGAAGGGAATGAGACTGAGGGAGGAAAATCCTTACAAACAGCTATGTGTGTTATATGGATCATATATGGATGTGTATGTAGTCTGTGCCAAATGTAGTAGTGGAATTGAAATTTTAGGCCAGCACACATACCCCCCAGAGCATTGAGCTTTCCTAATAATGAGGTGGGGGGGGGGAGATGACTTCATCTCTGAGGAGCCCTATCAATCAAAATGCTAACAAACCGGAAGAACAGAAATGCCATTTCCCTGAAGGTTTTCAAGGCAGACATTACTAACAGTGGTATTCTCTACCCAGCCCAAAGCTGTGTCCATCCCCAGGCTCCAGGCAGCCAGGAGCAATCGATTGGAATGAACACAGGGAAGAAAATGATTTTCCACTTGGCGTGTGGGAACGAGAGCAGCCAGTGATTCATAAGGTCTGGGGCTTGCTGAAAAAGTCATTAAGTGACTTGGTCAGAGGTGGGGTAACCTGCAAAAACCAGGTAGCAACAGTTGCATTTAAGCTTCCTCATCACACTCAGCACATTGTAGGTGATATTTCATTCATTCATTCATTCATTCATTCATTCATCCATTTATTTATCTAGTCACTCTTTCACTTATTTTCTCATCCACTCCCCTCATTTATTTACTTCCCCAGTTATCCATCTACTCTTCCTGTGTCATTTATTTCTAAACTTAACAAATACTTACTCACCATGCCAAACACTGCCCTGGATATTAAAGACTTAACAAAAGTGAGGAGACAGACCTAGCTCTGTCTACATGATGCTTGTAGTCTCACATTTCACAACCGCACTGCCAGACACTTTTTTTTTTTTAATACTGTGACTATGGCAACAGAGGAGAAATATCAGAAGTCTTGAGAGCACACCGATTCAGGACTCAGCTCAAGCTAGCAAGGAGCTTCCCAGAGGAAGAAAGATTTGGGGCAAACAGGAATTTCAGTAGACAAAGCAGGAAACAATTTGCAAAGACCTGGTGTGGGAGAGAAGCACTACATTCTGCTGAATATGAGAACAGGCCAGAGGGACTGGAGCCCAGAGAGTTCCAGGAGGTGTTACACGTTGCCGCAGAAGCAAGCAGAGACCATGTCCCCTGCCTTCACCACAACCACCAAAGCCTTTGCCAAGTCCAGGGTCTGCTCACCTGCCACCCTTCCCCATGCCAGTCTTTCTGGCGGATGCAGGCAACCCAGACGAAATACCTGGTCTACAGCATGGAGGACCCTGGAAATGCAAGCCCTTAAAAGAGCAGAAACGAACTACTTTGTTTCCTGTTGCATCCCCAGTGCCCAGAGTCCATGGCGCAAAGCCAAACACATAAGATGAACTTGACATGTGTTGGGAATGTATGAATGATTCTTTGACCCCACCCTTGGCCCAATGCCCAGCATCATGCACAGAATGTTTAAATATTCGGGGCTAGGAGGGAGGAGAGAGGAAGGAAGGAACGAAGAAAGAGAAAAATAAAGAAGAAAGGAAGGGGAGAAAGAAGGGGGAGAGGAGAGAGAGAGAGAGAAAAAAAAAAAAAAGGAATAAAGGAAAATAGTCTATGAGACTACTGGGAAAACACCAGGCCACGAACCAAGGTTTCCAAAGCCCCCATTCCTATACAGAACAATCCAGCTATTCTAAATCACTTCAAGAATTAAAAAAAAAAATTTTTTTTCTAGACTCACCAGCCTGGAAACTCAGGGTCCAGTTGGCAGAAGGAGCCCCAACTCTGAGCAAGACGGGTGGAGACCACACGGATGCTTCAAGCCAAAAAGCATTTTTGTGGCCTTGTAATTTCTGAAAGCTCTTGGCATAGCTATTTGGCTCCAGGCTCAGTCTCCTATAAAGATCTCGTCTCTGTAGTTCCCAAGTTCAGCCCCGTGCACCTAACACAAGCCTAGTGCTCCGACGGGCCTCAGTGTCTCCATCTGCAAAATAAAACCAAGTGAGATCATCAACAGTCATCAAATTCCCAACCCTCCTAGGTTCTGCTCTTGGGATGTCCTCCAAGTCCTCCAGCGCAACCCTCCAGTTCTTAATAGCAATGATGATGGTGATGATGATGATAATGATTATTGTTATACTAAATGTCACTTGCTGAAGTCCTTTTTTAAATTTCATCTTCACCACCATCATATCGTGCAGAACTGTGATCTCCGTTTTCTACAGAAGAGGACTGAATTTCAGACAGGTTCTGTGCCTTGACCACAGTAACACAGCTAGTGAGAGACTAGTTTGGGATCTGGTTGAAGACATGTCCACATGGCAAACCCAGGCTCCCCCAATCTCTACGCACAATCTGGGCGGTCCCGGCTGGACAGAGGTTTGCAGAACACAGCAAGCACTGATTTCCAGTCAGCAGCCGGAAAGAGGACAGGCCTGTTGGCGATGGGAAGCCCACCCCGCCGCCTATTTTCCTCGTTTTTCACCTAAAAGCGCCTCTTCCGCAGCCTCTCCTCTCTCAACCTCGCTCTTTTGAAGAAAGGTCACACAATCGTGGTCACATGGAACCGAGAGGTCACCGGAACCACGGCTGTCCTATCAGAGGAGGGTATTCGTCGGCTTGCAGCAGTGATTGGCTCAGACAGTGTGCATGTGACCCCAGGCAGCCAATCAGAGCCCTGCCCTGCTCTGAAGCGAGGGGAGGGGTGAATGGGGGCAGGACTTTCTCCAACCTGCTTGCTGTGCAGAGGTGACAGTTCTTTAAGAAGCACTCATCTGTGTCATGTAAGAGAACGGTGCATCTTATTAAGGAGCAGAACCTGGAGTTTTAAACCCATGTCTGTGTAGCTTTTGAGTTATTTATTAATTTATGTATTACTGTTTTAATTATACCGGACAGTCACACACAGCAATGACGCTTGAGTTTGGAGACAGCACTCGCAGTCGAGTTTCTCATCTGCTGTCTCCGTTCTGACATGTCACAGGGTCGCCTCCAGCTTAGAAGATCTGGAGCTGGCTCCCAGTGCCGCCTCCAATGAAAGCCCTTTAATAGGGCTTGGATTCACAGGCATCTTGATCCTAAAAGGATCGAGTCCCAGGTCCTTGAGGGCTGGCAACTGCAGACCCTCTTCACTCGCAAGAATCAGTGTCTGTGTGTGAAGAGCAGGTAGGTCCGTCCACTTATTATCACAAGAGCAAAAATACTAAAATGAGCAGCTGGGAGAAATGGCTGAGTGGTACAGTGCAGGTTTGATCCCCGGCTCCACATGTTCCAGAATAATGGTCAAGTTCTCTCTCTCTCTCTCTCTCTCTCTCTCTCTCAAAGAGGGCCAGATGGTGGCACACTTGACTGAGCATACACATTGCCATGCACAAGGACCTGGGTTTGAGTCCCTACTCCCCACCTGTAGGGGGCAGCTCTTCAAGGGATGCCGCGGAGTGAATTTCAGTGCAGTTACAGGATGGACTCAAAGTCATGGAGACAGAGAACAATTGAGAGGGATGAAACTGATGAGGTCAGATGAAGAAATGCTTTGTAACCTCTGTAGCTTTGAGTTTGATCTACAGGTAATAGGGAGCCAATGAAGAGTCTAGGGAAGGAGCATCACTTGATCAGATGTGGCTCTTAAGGCTGGATTGTGTAAAACTGTCATGTTCAGGACTGTGTCCTCAATGCTCAGAATAGTATCAGTGCTCAAATATTGGCTGGATAGATGGTCTATGTATGTACAGTTATGAGAAAAGTGACAGGGTCAGCAGGCTCCTGATGTTTGCTTTACTTTTTTTTTTCCTTCACTCAGCCTCCAAACTGAAGTCCTCCAGGCTACCATCATCAGACCCCCGCCTCTCCCCACTCCAGGATGAAACGTAACACTGGGCACAGGTTGTGAAGTGCCTTGAGACTGGGGGTTCAAAGGCGTGTAAGTGACAAGAATATTGCCTGTCATTTGCTTCATCAGCTCTGCTTTCAAAGGGTTTGTCCTGCTTTCTTTCATGTCCAGCGGACACTTATTTTCATATCTTTATTTTATTATTATTATTATTGCCACCAGGATTCTTACTGGCACTTGGTGCAGGCACTAGGAGTCCACTGCTTCTGGTGGCCATTCTTTCACTTTCTATTTTATTTGATCGGGAAGAGATAAATTGGGGTGGGGAGAGGTAGAGAGGGAGAGAACAAACAAAGGCAGCTGCAGATCTGGTTCTCCCTCTCTCTCAGTATCAAATATTTTTAAATGTTATTTATTTTGGATAGAGACAGAGAGAAATTGAGAGGAAAGGGGAAAGACAGACAGAGAGAAAGAGACCTGAAGCATTACTTTGTGACTCATGAAGCTTCCCTCCTGCAGGTCAGGACCAGGGGCTTGAACCCGAGTCCTTGTACACTGCAATGTGTGTGCTCAACAACAAGGTACACCACCACTGACCCCTCAAATACTTTTAAGAAAAAGGTTGAGCGGACATGTTACCGTATGCAGGGTTACAGGTTTGAGACCCCAGTCCCCAGCTGAAGGGGGAAAGTTTTGCGAGTAGTGAAGCAGTACTGCCTCTCTCTCTCTCTCTCTCTCTCTCTCTCTCTCCCTTTCTATCTCCCCCTTGCTCTCAATTTCTAGCTATATCTAGCCAATACATAAATATCTATAATTAGAAAATTTTAAAAAAGAGAAAAGAATAGATGAGTAAAGGAAACGTAAACAGTGCCTTCAAATTCGATCAAGCTCAAAGGAGCTGTGGCTCACAGATTGCTTTTTTTTAATTCCCAGAGGACTCCGTTTCCATTTCCAGTGGCCCGGCTTGAAACCCTAGCTTTGCCACCTGAGCACCCAGCGGTCTTGAGCAAGCAATTGTCCTCTCTGAGCTTGTCTTCTCCTTGGTGAAACCAGATTAAAAGCTCACCTGCCTCTTTAGGTCATGGTGAGGGATACAGGCGATTTTGTACACAAAATGCCAAGGCAGGGCTAACACACACTGGGTGGGAATATAAACCTTCACTTTCTCTGAGATGGTGTTTAAACTAAGGATTTAACATCCGTGCAGGCAGGCAGCTAAGATGTGCGGGGATGACTGGCATGTATCATATGGGGACACCCAAGTCCTGATGTTCGCTGATTCTTGGACAAGAAGATCACATGGGGTTGGAGGGTGGCTTTATGACCCTGTGTGGAAAGGGCCACATGTCATGTCTGCGTTCCATTGGCCAGATTTAATGGTGGGATCCCTGTTGCAAAGAAGGCTGGGAAGTGTAGTCTTTCTTTACGCCCAGAGGAAAATAAAGCAGATTTTCCTGGCTTGGTTATTGGCCAGCAGCTCTTGGGCAAGTCCCTCACATTCCCAACCTCAACTGCTCCTGCACCAAATGAAGAAAAACTCTGCTTGCAGGGTTGTTGTGCATATCGTAGAGGAGAATGTGCTCGGGGCCCTTTCCTTCGGTGTCATTGAGCTACAATCCCAATGAGTGAAAAACAGTCCTGTCTAACATCCAGTGTAGGACGTTGTTATTCAAGGACCTGCTTTGGTGAGGTGCCATGCCAGGTAGTCACAGTTCCCAAGAATGGATTGTGATGTTAAGTGAAGACTTGCGGCATGTATAAGTTTTCTTACGGTCATTCCTAGGATTCCAACAGCAGTCTTAATTGCAGTGCTTACATTCTGCTCCGTCCCAGGTAGAGACATGCGTCTCTTTGTTCTCTGGGTCATCAGGGTGAGTCAAGATGGGTTTGCTGCTATAGCAAAGCTACCACTCTGTCAAAGTGACAATCAGAGTGTCTCACTCACTCAGGTCATGAACTCTGGTGCTGGTGTGGGACTCCTGTTGCCATTTAGAGACCCAAGAGCCTCCATGTTGGCAAGACCACCATCCCCAACACTTGGCCACCAGAGTCTCTAGCCAAATGGAGAAAGGCAGCTGAGTGGTGGCTCAGCTGGCACAGTACACACATTACAGTTTGCAAGGACCCAGGTTCAGAACCCTGGTCCCACTTGCGGGTGTGGGGGAGGGGGGCTTCATAAGCAGTGAAACAGTGCTACTGATCTCTCTCCCTCTCTTTCATGCCTATGACACTGAAGGTCTTCGGTTCATAAGACAGAACTGAACAGTGCTCTAGAAAAAAAAAAAAAGAGAGAGAGAGAGTGAGAGACTCCGAAACTCAGTTCAGCAAGCTATAGCTGACAGGCAAAATACAGTCCAATGTTTTGTTTGTTTGTTGTAAATAAAGTTTTACTAGAACAGGCACCATGCTCACTCATTCACATATCACCTGTAGTTCCTATTGTGTTGCAATAACAGAGGCAAGTGGTTGTGATTGAGATCCAATGGTCCAAAAAGCCTAAATTGTTTACTCTCTCTACAGAATATGCCCGCAGATTCTTGGACAAGGAGATCACATGGAGTTGGGGTGCAGGGGACTCTATGGCCCTGTGTGGAAAGGACCACACATCACATCTTTGTTCCATTGGCCAGAATTAATGGCAGGGCCCCTGTTGCAAAGAAGGCTGGGAAGTGTAGTTTTCCTGTGTGCCCAGAAGAAAATGGAGTGGATTTTCATGGCCAAACAACAATGTCGCTATCCATTCTCACATTCAGCAAATCAGCATTGGATAGATACAAGCGCAAAATTACTTTTTGCGACAAGGAGGTAAAAAGATCAATGAGCCAGATGTGTCTGACAAGACAACTCCTGACTGACCAGAGGCATTCAGACAGCCGCTGCACCTGTAACAGATAGTCAAAAACCATGAGAGATTTCTCCAGGATGAGTCGAGTAGCACATACACTGGTGGTCAAAACAGGTTCCCCCATCCAGCCTAGGTGTGGAAAGAAGGGCTCTGTGCTCTGTGTGTAATTACCCTCTGTGATGTTCACACAGTGGTGAAACCACCTAGAGGAGTATTTCTCAGAGCTTCTCCCCATTGTTAAGCAACTATAGTAACAATAGCAGCCAAACCATCACTCACTCACCACAGGGCAGGCACCAGTTAAGTTCAATGCATATTGTCTCATCTAATTAGCCCAGGGATCCTAAGAGGGCAGATCTATTATTCTGTTTGTTGTTGTTGTTGTTTTTGTTTTGTCTGAATGGAGAGACGGAATATCAGGAGGTCAAACCACTTGCCTAAATTTACAGACTTGGGGGGAACTGGCGGTGCACACCCAGTTAAGCACACATGGTACTAAGGGTTTGGGTTTGATCCCCTGGCGCCCTGCCTGCAGGGGGGATGCTTCACAAGCAGTGAAGCAGGTCTTCAGGTGTGTCTGTCTTTCGTTCTCCCTTGCTATCTCCCCCTCCTCCTCTTTCAAATCCTCTCTTTAAAATTGTCTTTATTTATTGCATAGAGATAGAGAGAAATTGAGAGATGAGGAGATAGAGAGGGAGAGAGACAGAGAGACACCTGCAGCCCTGCTTCATTCACCACTCGTGAAGCTTTTCCCCCGTACAGGCGGGGATCAGGGGCTTGAATCTGGGTCCTTGTGCACTGTAATATGTGTGTTTAACCAGGTGCACCACCACCTGGTCCCCTCTTGATTTTTCTCTGTCCTATCAAATAAAATGGGGAAAAAATGGCCACCAGGAGCAGTGGATTCAGAGTGCCAGCACTGAGCCCCAGCAATAACCCTGGAGGCAATAAATAAATAAATAAATAAATAAATAAATAAATAAAGTTGCAGGTTTGGTAAGGGGTGGGAACCAGCATGCAGTAGCAAATTCTGATGACTCCAGAGCTTGACCTCTGAAGTCTGAAGCACTTTGCCAAACAGCTTCTCCAATTACAGCCAGGAGTGGCACAGCCATTTTCCCAGGGACATGCCCAAGATGCTGTGGCAAGGCTCATGGATCCTTCAAGATGCCAACAGGAAATACGTGACACTGCCTAAAGAATTGACCTGAGGAGAGTCAGTTGAATGAGAGGACTCTTGGGAGAGACGTGGGCAGGGCCTTAGAGAATCTACAAGGTTGGTTGGCATGTCCATGAACTGCCTACAGGGGGCAGCTGTCACATAAACCCCACTATCACCCTCCCCTACATGATGATTAAAAGCTTGGAGTGATGTTCCTGGAGCATTGCAAGGTCAGACTGGATGTATGGGAGCCAGATAACTTGCAGGCAGTCACTGCATAGATCAGAAGGCAGAGTGACAAGAGGGTAGCAGCTTGGTCTCTCTTTGCTCTGGACCACAAGAGGCATTGAGCAGCACAGCAGAGGGTTGACATGAGGCTGGGGGGAAAAAAGACATTCATGCCTGAGGCTTCAACTCTCAGGTTAAATCCCCTGCATCACTGTAAATCAGAGCTGATCAGTGTTCTGGTCCCTCTCTGTATCTTTCTCTCTTTCAGGAAAATAAAGTAAGGATTTTTTTTAAGTTGCCTGGGAGATCAGAGTTTATTGCAAGTTGATAAAGATACCTGCTCAACACTAACCAAGGTAAGACAACAATAAGGAACCCTCACCTGCACACCACTGAATCAACCACTCCCAGTGGAATACTACTCAGCTGTTAATAAGGATGAAGTCACCTTCTTCGCCTCATCTTGGATGGAGCTTGAAGGAATCATGTTGCCATGTATTTCCTTGGGTGAGCATGGCCATTCCCAAATGGAGTGAGTGAAGAGAAAAGTACTTGAAGTAGAAGAAACTAGCTCACCTCCTCTCTGTCAGATCCAATTAGCTTCTTTCACCAGCCAAACTGTAGCACTGACTGTTCCCCAACACTATTACTTGTCCCCCCCACCTGTGATCTGAAGCCCCCTGCCAGATGAGTAATTTCCCACCCCACCCCCCACTACTGCCTGGTAGGTTAGAAGAACATGAACTTGAGAATCAGAAAGGCCAGCTCTGTCTTGAGGGAAGTCACCAGAACTCTTTAGGACTGACTTTCGAATACGCCCCACAGGGGACCTTGCTTGGCATCCTTAATGTTCCAGTTTATGTTCTTGTGTCATGAACTTGCTTGCAGGTAATTTATTTGCCATGTGACCCCAAGCCACAGAAGTGAGCAAGGGAAGGAGGGAGGGGGGAATGGCATTTTTTTGCAAGTGTATTGTCAAGGCGACAGATTGTTGATGCTGCCACCATCTCCCCTCCCTGAGCTGTGTGCAGAATGCCTGCCAGAACTGTCTCCTAGGTAACAGGAGGCTGGAGGTTATGTAACAGTGCATCCAAGTCCCTCCACTTCTATGCAGAGCTTGGGTGCCACCTAGCAGGCTCTTGGGGCATCAGAGGAGGTCCTGTAGAGTTGCGGGAAGAGAGGGAGTGAGTATGCTCTTGAGACAGTCAAGATGAAGTGTGTCTGAGGTTCTGGGGGCCTGCCCACTGCTGCCAAGGCTGGAGTTCCAGGCTGGTGAAACAGAGCACCATAACACCTATAATACCTACCTGGAATTCTTCTCCATATCTATACCTATTTGATGGAGACAGGGAGAAATGGGAAAGGTAGAAAGAGGGAGGGAAATAGAGAGAGACCTGTAGTCCTGCTTCACTACTCATGAAGCCCCCCCCCCCACACACACACACAGGTGGGGACCATGAGTTTCAACACAGGTCCTTGTGCAGAGTAACATGCGCGTTCAACCAGGTGTACCACCACTCACCCCGCTACCTAGAATTCTTGGAAAGAATCAATGTGAGGGGCACAGCTCTGGGCAGATGGCAAGAACTCAATCAACAATCAGTGCAAGTGTTGGGTAGTTGGGAACAGCTTGGGCTACTCGGAATAACAGGTGGGAGCTGGCTCCCTGAGATGCACCTGCTTGAGTACATGTGTCACCATGCGCAAGGATCCTGGTTCAAACCCTCCACTCCCCACCTGTGTGTGTTTGGGGGGCAGAAGGGGGGGTTCACGAGTGGTGAAGTAGGGCTGTGGGTGTCTCCCTCTCCTCTCTAAATTTCTCTCTCTCCTATCAAATTAGCATATAAAGGGGGTAAAGTGGCCACCAGGTCCCAGCAATAACCCCGAAGACAATTTTAAAAAAACAATAAATGTATAGTGCTCCGCCCTCTAAACAGACACACCCCATCCTCTTCTTGTGACTTAGATGCACTGAAGGAGACTGATAGATGGCTAGGGGACCCTTACTTGGTGATGACTCTTGTGCCCCCGACATATTGCTTTTTGTATCAATCAACCTTTAGCATTTCTTGTGGTAAATAGTACTTTGGATCTCCTTGTAGATCACACACACACACACACACACACACACACTCAGACCTTCCCATTTGGGGTCCATCTCACTCCAGGCTGGGGCTTTACTACTGTCCATATCAGAGCTGACAAACTGTGAGCCTTTACAGCTATTTTACAGCCACGAGGAATCACCCCTCCCCACCACTACCACCACCAGCAACACCATCGCCACCAAGGCATGTACAACTGAAAGCATAAAAGAACAGAAATATAAGACTGTGAAGTGGGCCTGGATGAACAGAACTTTAGAGAGCTTTTGGGAAAATGGTAGGATTGAATGTGTCCCTAGAGGTTAGTAGATTTGGACCCCAAGAAGCAAAGAAAAATATTTCAGGTGAAGGAAGCAGAGCCCAGAGGCGTGAGTGGACCACAAGGAGAACATGGCAGGGGACAAAACTATCCCACTGCAAGAGGATTTGAAACCACATTTAACCTCCTCTACAAAGTCTCATCTTTCATCTCTCGGAGGAAAAAGCTATCTACTCCAAAGTCACCTGTAGATATTGGAGAAAAAAAGGTTAGAGATAAAATGTTAACAGCAGGGACAGTAAGCTGGCATTGTTACCACCCATTAGTGGCATTATTCTCCTTTTTGCCTGAGAAGGAAGGGACTGTGTTCCCCACTGAGGGAGTAGCTGGCAGGCTCTGGGCATCGTGCTGAGCCCCCATCCTGTCTCAGGGCACTGCCCACCAGCCCCGTGAGGAGCTCCTGGACCTGGGACTTGTCACTCAGGGACAGAAACTGGGCTCAGACAAGCTCCTCAGCCACACGTGTGGTGCCTGGCAGGGGTCAGATGCCAGCTTGCCCCACCTTTGGCCTTTCCTGGGCTTTTTCAGGGAGCTATGGGAATCCCCACACAGCCTCTGCCTCTCCCTCCCCGGACCCCCGCCCCCAGCTCCTCTCTCTGGGGAGGCTCATAGTCTTAAGAGGGCTGGGAGTGACCTTCTGTTTACCTGGCCACATCCTGGCTCCAGCGTGGTAATCCCCATAATTGAGACAGTTTCTCTGTTAAGTCCCAAGTGGGCCAGGGGCCAGGGACATTCCACCATGCCCATGGGGTTCAGAGGGCTCTCTCACCACCACCCCCAAAGTATCTGTTCTGCCTCCACTGCCCTTTGCAGCACCCTCTGTCATCAGAAGAAAGCCCCGAGTCCTCCCTTCCCCTCAAGGGTCGTCTAGGTCTTGCTCCTGCTTATCCCACCCTGCCCTGGCCTCTCCTGGGCTGCAGTCCCACTGGACCTCCTCTCTAGCATTCTGTGAGCCCATCCTCCTCAGGACCTTTGCACAAGCGGGTCCCTCTGCCTTGGAAGTTCTCGCCACATCTGTGTAACTAACTTCCTTTTCTTAGGGGAAACTCTGTTGATCCCTTTCTGGAAATTTCTGGAACTTACCACATTGGTATTTAAATTGCCCGAGTCCTAATTTAAGATGAATCTTCTGCCCTAGGCCCCATGTGACTGGGGCTCATCTATCCCCAAACCACTAAACCCATATAATGAATAAACAGTTTACTGAACAAAGAAAACAAGAGCTGGAGACCCCATTGTAAGACAGCCTGCCCCCCGGTCCGCCCGCACACACACTTGTAGGCTGCTGAGAGATCATTTGGGCTAAAGAAGACACTGCATTCTCACAGTCCACACCACTGCAGCCACACACTGGGTTGCTAACAGAGAAACCGGAGCTTAAAAAGATGACATAGGAAGAGCTGGGTGGTGGTGCACCCAGTTAAGCACACATATCACTATGTACAAGGACCCGAGTTCAAGCCCCCAGTTCCCACCTGCAGGGAGAAACTCTTCATAATCTATAAAGCAGGTCCAGGTGTCTATCTTTCTCCCTCTGTCTGTTTATCTCCCTTTCTCAATTTTGCTCTGTCCTGTCAAGTATAGTACAAAGGGGAAGAAAGGGAGGGAGGGAGGGAGGGAGGGAGGGAGGGAGAATGGGAGGAAGGATGGGAGGGGACATAGGGCTGGGGAGAGAACATAATGGTTCTGTAATTGACTTTCATGCCAGAGGCTTTGAGGTTCCATGTTCAGTCCCTAGCACCACCATAAGCCAGAGCTGAGCAGTGCTCTGGTCTCCCACTCTGCATCTTTCTATCTCCCTCATTAAAACAAATCATAATGGCACTGGGCAGTAGCACACTGGTTTAAACACACATGGTATGCAGTGCAAGGACTAGCATAAGGATCTCAGTTCAAGCCCCTGGCTCCCCACCTGCAGGGGTGAGGGTCGCTTCATAAGCTGTGAAGCAGGTCTACAGGTATCTTTCTCTCCCCTCTCTGTCTCCCCTTCCTCTCTTGATTTCTTTCTGTCCTATCCAACAACAATAGCAATAACAACACCAGTAACAATAACAAGGGCAACAAAAGTGGAAAAAATGGCCTCCAGGAGCAGTGGATTCATAGTGCCGGCAGCGAGCCCCAGCGATAACCCTGGAGGCAAAAAAAAAAATCATATATATTGTTTTTTAAGAAAGAAAGACCACATAACCCTCATGGCTATCAGATCAGAGCTGAGCTCCATAGCTGGTTCTCAGTTGCAGCTCTGAGGCTCTGACTAAAGGAAGTTGAGGGGGCCAGGTGGTGGTGCATCAAGTAGAGTGCACATGTTACAATGTGTAAGGACCCAGATTCGAGCCCCTGGTTCCCACCTGCATGGGGAAAGCTTTGCAAGTGGTGAAGCAGGGCTGCAGGCGTCTCTCTTTCTCCTTCTCCATCTCCCCCTACCCTCTTGATTTCTGACTATCTCTATCCAATAAATAAAGATAATTTTTAAAAAAATTTTTAAAAGGGGGAGTCGGGCTGTAGCTCAGCAGGTTAAGCGCACATGGCGCAAAGTGCAAGGACTGGTGTAAGGATCCCAGTTCGAGCCCCCGGCTCCCCACCTGCAGGGGAGTCCCTTCACAGGCGGTGAAGCAGGTCTGCAGGTGTCTGTCTTTCTCTCTCCCTCTCTCTGTCTTCCCCTCCTCTCTCCATTTCTCTCTGTCCTATCTAACAACAACATCATCAATAACAACAACAATAAAACAACAAGGGCAACATAAGGGAATAAATAAATATTTTAAAAAAAGGAAAAAAAAATTTAAAAAGGAAATTGATATCCCTTGCTAGTAAGCCCCCCCAAAGTAGTTTATCCCCCCTCCTCCAGATTTTCTGTTCTCGGTGGGCAATGAATGAGGGTGTCCTCCTCTGTCTACATGAGCTCAGCCCAGGCTCGCTCCTGAGTCCTGGACTCTGGAGCCCCCTCCTCCCCCACCCATTCCAGGTCTTTGGCACCACCCCCCACCCCCCCCCCCAACATCAGGTTTCCCCAGGAAACAATGGTCTCATAATTATAGGAGCCAGATCCGAGTGGGTCAGGTCACTTCCTACCCAAAGACTCCTCAGAAACCTGCACCTTGGCCTTTGCTCTGAGCTCACGGTCTGCCAAAAGCACCTGTGATACTGCAGCTTCTTTTACAGGCTGATGACCTCCTGTTCTCAAGGGGCCCCTACAGATAAGAAGCTCCTCAGAAAGGAGGAGCCCAGGAAGGAACAGACTTCCCGGTGCCTTGACTTCTCAGAATTGCATATCTTCACCCACCCCCTCCAATATATGATGATTTAAAATATACCAATAGGGACCAGGTGGTGGCACACCTGGTTGAGCGCTCATGTAATAATGGTGCACAAGGACCCAGGCTCGAGCTCCCGGTCCCCACCTCTAGGTGGGAAAGCTTTGTGAGTGGTGAAGCAGTGCTACAAGTGTCTCTCTTTCTATCTCCCCTTTCCCTCTCTATTTCTGACTATCTATATCTAATAAATAAAGATAATAATTTTTTAAAGAAAAACTGTTTAGAAATTCCAATAGAGTGGTATGAGAAGTGGCACAATGGATAAAGCACTTAATTCTCAAACATGAGGTCTCGAGTTCAATCCCCGGCAGCACATGTACCAGAGTGATGTCTGGTTCTTTCTCTCTCTCTTCCTATCTTCCTCATGAATAAATAAATAAAATCTTTAAAAAAAATTCCAGTCCCCCTTCCTTCTGAGACCTGCAGTGCCCAGTTTGATGAGTTAATCCAGATGGAGGTACAGGGGCAAGTGGGTGTTCACGCTGCATGCACTTGGTGACTTGGCTTTCTCTTCTAGATATAAGCATCTCTCCTTGGCAAGAAGCTGGCCTCTCCACAGCTGTTGTATTGAATGTTGGTTCATCGTTTCACTGTTTTGATGTTCAGTAACCCTGTATGTCCTACAATTTGGGGTGTACTATAATTTATTTAGCCAGTTTCCAATTACAGGCATTAAAGGACTGGAGAGATGGAACAGTGCTTCATGCAAAAGACTCTCATGAAGCTCTAAAGTCTCAGGTTCAATTCCAAGCTTATCACATACCAGAGTTGAACAATCTTCTGATCTTGATGTCTCTCTCTCTCTCTCCCTCTCTCTCTCATTTTATTTATTTAGTATTGCATAGAGAA
Organism: Erinaceus europaeus; assembly: GCF_950295315.1. NCBI lineage: Eukaryota > Metazoa > Chordata > Mammalia > Eulipotyphla > Erinaceidae > Erinaceus > Erinaceus europaeus. The sequence goes on along the minus strand of NC_080167.1, from coordinate 10,119,528 downwards.
ATTGAGAGGGAAGGGGGAGATAGAGAGGAGAAGAGACAGAGAGACACTTGAAGCCCTGCTTCATGACTCATGAAGCTTTCCTCCTGCAGGTAAGGACCAGGGACTTGAACCTGAGTCCTTGTGCACTGTAGTGTGTGCACTTAACCAGGTGCACCACTGCCTGCCCCCCCCTCTTTCTATCTCTCTCTCTCATTAAAACAAATAAATACGCTTTTAAAAGGCATTTAGGTTGTTTCTCATGTTTCAGTATAATAAAAGCGGCAAAATCCTTGCTTGTTCATCTTTGCATCCATGGTTTATTTTATTTATTTATTTATGCTAAGCATAAACCACACTTATGTCTTTATATGATTCTTCACTTAGAAGAATAACTATTGCAAGTGACAGGTTAATAAGGCAGTGCATAGTTAACTTTCCCTCAAACTGCTACAATTTTTCTTTTTTGACTTTTTATTTTCATTAGTCATTTAATATTAATTTACAAAATTATAAAACAATAGAGGTATAATTCCATACAGTTCCCACCACCAACGTTCTGTGTCACCATTCCCTCCATTGGAAACTGCTGTAATTCTCCCAAGGTCGCAGATATGGGCTAGCTTCATAACTAACTACCGATATGTATCTGAGTCTCTATCTATATATATTTTGCTTGTTGGGGGAGGCGCCTATTTTTTTAATGCTCCTGCCTTCATGGTCCTGCCCTCACTTCCTTTCTAAGTCACACCTACACCTATTACCGCTTCCACGTGTCCTTTCTTTTTTTCCTCTTCTTCCTCAGATAAGAGAAACAGTACCAGGCTTCTTTTTCTTTTTTCTCTTTTCTCACCGGATTCATTTCCATTTCAGTGATGATATGATATAAAAACAAGACTTCTGGTGACAAAGGCTTTGAGTCCTAGCGGGATTGGGGCTCAGAGCCCTCTAGTTATCTCCCCCTACCATTTGCCCGTAGGGAAAAATAGAAACAGGCTGGGGGTATGGGTCAACCTGCCAATGTCCATACCCCTCTGGACTATGAATCAGTTTTCTTTTTCAGGTGCAGAAGGTGGAAGGTCTGGCTTCTGTAATTGCTTCTCTGCTGGACATGGGCATTGACATGTCGATCCATACCCAGCCTGTTTCTATCTCTTCCTAGTGAGGTAGGGCATCTCTCCCTAGTGAGGTAGGGCTCTGGAGAGGTGAGGTTCCAGGCCACATTGGTGAAGTCATCTGCCCAATTTTTGCATATATAAGTATATATATATATATATATATAGAGAGAGAGAGAGAGAGAGAGAGAGAGAAGTTACGTATCCATTTCATTTAATAGGACAAAGAAATGGAGTGGGGGAAGATATAGAGGGACAGAGAAAGAGAGACATCTGTAGCACTGCTTCATTGCTCATGAAACTCCCCTTCTTTGGATGGAGACAGGGGGGCTTGAACCCCTTTTACAATTTTTCAAGCCAATTCCTAGACATTTAGTCACTCAAGGGGGGCCAGCAGTGTGTAAAGATGCTTTTCCCCACATCTTTTACTTTTTTCTCTCTCTTTTTTAAAATATTTATTTTATTTATTCCCTTTTGTTGCCCTTGTTGTTTTATTGTTGTAGTTGTTATTGATGTCATTGTTATTGGATAGGACAGAGAGAAATGGGAGAGAGGAGAGGAAGACAGAGAGGGGGAGAGAAAGACAGACACCTGTAGACCTGCTTCACTGCCTGTGAAGCGACTCCCCTGCAGGTGGGGGAGCTGCGGTTCGAATCTGGATCCTTCCTCCTGTCCTGTGCTTTGCGCCACCTACGCTTAACCCGCTGCTCTACAGCCCGACTCCCAGCTTTTACTTTTAAGTGACAGACAAGGCAGCATCAAGGGCTGCTGTTACTTTCTATTTTAAAATCTTTTGACTTAGAGGAAAATCCAGCCAAAATGCCCAGAGTCCCCACACACCCCTGAGTGGGCTGAAAAGTATCTTACTTGACCTTACTTGGCCTCCAAGTCAGGAGGTGCAACCTTGATTAAAAAAAAAAAAAACTGCCTGATGGTCTAATCTAATCTAATCACAGAGGACTAGTAAGCAAGCACTTTTACTCTGAAAGTATAGAATTGGCCCTAACTTCCGGAGATATGAACACATGCACACAGCACCGTGGGCCTCGCCTATAGTGAGGATCTATAACTTAGTTGGGGAATGCACAGACCGACATGGAACTGGGTAGTCCTCAGTGTTAGGGAAGATCTCACCAGGCCAACGAAGTTCACAGGTTGACATCTCGGGATTGGCCACTCTGAAGACAAATCGAAGCAAAAAGCCAGTAGCATCATGACTTGGTGCAGTGGTACCAGTAGCATTGATTTAAGTTAGACCAACAGAGGCAGTATTAACAGAGTAAGCAATCTGGACAAGAAGTCTCAAGGCACACAGGCAAAGTCCCAGAAGTTCCTGGACAATTCTTTGTAGTCTCATAAGTTAATTATAAGACTTATAAGTCTTAGGGAGTTGGGTGGTAGTGCAGTGGGTTAAGCGCATGTGGTGCAAAGCGCAAGGACCAGCTTAAGGATCCAGATTCGGGTCCCGGCTCCCCCACCTGCAGGGGAGTCGCTTCACAGGTGGTGAAGCAGGTCTGCAGGTGTCTATCTTTCTCTCCTCCTCTCTGTCTTCCTCTCCTCTCTCCATTTCTCTGTCCTATCCAACGATGACATCAATAGCAACAACAATAATGACTACAACAACAATTTTAAAAAAGGGGGGTTGTCAGAGAAATGCAAATTAAGACAACACTAAGATACCACCTCACTCCTGTAAGAATGGCATACATCAAAAAGGACAGTAGCAACAAATGCTGGAGAGGATGTGGGGACAGAGGAACCCTTTTACATTGCTGGTGGGAATGTAAATTGGTACAGCCTCTGTGGAGAGCAGTCTGGAAAACTCTCAGAAGGCTAGACATGGACCTTCCATATGACCCAGTAATTCCTCTACTGGGTTATACCCCAAGGACTCCATAACACCCAAACAAAAAGAGGTGTGTACTCCTATGTTCATAGCAGCACAATTCATAATAGCTAAAACCTGGAAGCAACCCAGGTGCCCAACAACAGATGAGTGGCTGAGAAAGCTGTGGTATATATACACAATGGGATACTATGCAGCTATCAAGAACAATGAACCCACCTTCTCTGACCCATCTTGGACAGAGCTAGAAGGAATTATGTTAAGTGAACTAAGTTAGAAAGATAAAGATGAGTATGGGATGATCCCACTCATCAACAGAAGTTGAGTAAGAAGATCTGAAAGGGAAACTAAAAGCAGGACCTGATCAAATTGTAAGTAGGGCACCAAAGTAAAAACCCTGTGGTGAGGGGTAGACATGCAGCTTCCTGGGCCAATGGGGGGTGGGAGTGGGTGGGAGGGATGGGTCACAGTCTTTTGGTGGTGGGAATGGTGTTTATGTACACTCCTAGCAAAATGTAGACATATAAATCAGTAGTTAATTAATATGAGAGGGGGAAAATCAGTTGTATGTCTCAAAGTTTCTCTAAACACAAACTGAATCTTTTTAATATATAGGCTATATATTTTATATGCGGACTCTCTCAAAAGCCTAGACCAAGTAGATTAGAAGCATCCAATAGCACAGCTATATACAAGATACTGGATACTGTACAGCAAACCCTAACAAAAGGACTTTTCAAAGTTAACCCAATTACCAAATAATGTGATGATAACATAATGAACTATCGATTGTCTTTTGAACCCTAAGACAGCAGGAACCTCACATCTCCACTATAGAGCCCCTACATCCCCCAGTCCTGGAACCCTTGGATAGGGCCCACTTTCCCGTATGCGTCTCCCAATCCATACCAAATAATATTGCATCCGCCAATCACAACCTAACCAACGCAATGATTGCCACCTCAACATGCTTCACCTCAGACTGTGTCCAGAGACTTCACGTGTGGAAAGACAACCCTTCAGCTTCATTACTCGGGTGAGACCTTTCCTTTTATAGTACACTCTAATTTCATCTCAGGTGGTTCACTTTCTTTTTTTTTAATTTTTATTTTTTTATTTTATTTTTTCCCTTTTGTTGCCCTTGTTGTTTTATTGTTGTAGTTATTATTGTTGTTGTCATCGTTGTTGGATAGGACAGAGAGAAATGGAGAGAGAAGGGGAAGACAGAGAGGAAGAGAGAAAGACACCTGCAGACCTGCTTCACCGCCTGTGAAGTGACTCCCCTGCAGGTGGGGAGCCGGGGCTCGAACCGGGATCCTTATGCCGGTCCTTGTGCGGTGGTTCACTTTCTAACAAAGTCCCAAAACCTAGATATACACCAGTTTCTGTGAGAGAGAGCTTATGTTCACACGTATCCATAAACTACTGCAAAATATATACCTGAAAGCAGAAGTACACTAGAGTTTGCAGTGAGTACCTCCCTAACACTTCCTCTCCACTATTCCAAGCTTGGGATCCATGATTGCTCAACAAATTGTTTGGCTTCATATGTTAACTCTCTTTTCAATCACCAGGTTCCAGATGCCACCAGGATGCTGGCCAGGCTTCCCTGGATTGAAGACCCCACCAATGTGTCCCGGAGCTCAGCTTCCCCAGAGACACACCCTACTAGGGAAAGAGAGAGGCAGACTGGGAGTATGGACCGACCAGTCAACGCCCATGTTCAGCGGGGAAGCAATTACAGAAGCCAGACCTTCTACCTTCTGCAACCCTCAATGACCCTGGATCCATGCTCCCAGAGGGCTAGAGAATGGGAAAGCTATCATGGGAGGGGGTGGGTTATGGAGATTGGGTGGTGGGAATTGTGTGGAGTTGTACCCCTCCTACCCTATGGTTTTGTTCATTAATCCTTTCTTAAATAAAAAATTTTTAAAAAGGGGGGGGAACAAAAGGGAAAATAAAAAAAGAATATATAAAAAAGACATAAGTCTTATAAGTTAATTATTAAAATGACAATAGTTAATTATTAATATAACCAAGTTAGTTAGGAGTTTATTTTCCTTTGTTAACCCAATAATTGAAATTAGCCATAACATACCCAACCTTACCTTGCTTTATACAATTTTAGGCTCTCTGTTAACAACAATGCCTTAGACACTGATGGGACCCAATGACTTTAATCTCAGACCTGGGGTTGTAGGTAACTTGGGTATTCAAAAAATAATAATATTTTTAGAACTGCTTAAATAATTTATCCCAGTGTCATAAATTAATCAGCTTGTGAATTTGAAATATTAAATATTTAGATTAAAAATATACTCAGCACTAAAATCTAGACAGTTTAAGAACTTGAACTATTAAATCAGTTTTCCCTGACATAGTAATTTAATCATAATTTATAAGATAAGAGAGGTGTTGCTCTATACCACACACACCTCCAAAGGTCTGTGTCCCCAGCCCTCCCCCCCATGATAACCACAATAGTTCTCCCATAGTCCTAGATATGGATTGACTTTTTTTTTCCAAGTTCACGTGTTCAATTCTGTATATTCCATGTATGAGTGAAATCATCCAGTAGTTGCCCTTTAACTCCTTACTTAGTTAGCTAAGCATAATCTACACTAGTTCCATCTATTCTATCCCAAAGGATACAATATCATCTTTTTTATTGCTGAGTAGTACTCCATTGAGTATATGCTCCATTACTTCTTTATCCAGTCATCTATTGATGGGCATTTAGACTGCTTCCACTCTTTGGCTATTGTGAATAATGCAGTTATTAGCATAGAGGTTCATATGTCTCTTTGAATTTTCATATCTTTGGGATAAATGCCTAGGACTGGAATTGCTGGATCATAAGGTATTTCTATTTGCATTTGTCTAAGGATTCCCCATGCTGTTCCCCATAGTGGCTGCACCACCAGCTCGCTCTCTCTCTCTCTCTCCACATCCTTTCCAACACCGATCCTTTCCTGTTTAGTTAGTGAAGGCCCTTCTCATAGGTGTGAGGTGGACTCTCACTGCGGCTTTAATGTGTATCTCCTGATGATGGGTGAAGGGGAGTGGTTCCACATGTGTCTGTGGGCCATGTGTTACTCCACAAGAAGCTTCCTTTTAACCAGAAAGACCCGAGTGCAGCATCTGGATGTTAGAGCCGTGGGTCCAAACACTCCCTCTTCTAGATTGAATCGTTTTGCAGTTCCCAGGGCAGATCTACAGTCTTGCCTTCAGCAACTGCCTATGGATCCACACACACTTTCTAGGTTGCTGTGGGCAGGTAATTCCTAAATAAGGTCTCCCTTGTTGATACAATCAAAAAAAAAAAAATCAAATGAGCATCCACAAAGAGAAAATCCTGGGACCAGGCAGTGGCTCACTTGGTTAAGTGCACTCAGGTTCAAGCCCCTGGTCCCCACTTGCAGGTGGGAAGCTTCACAAGCAGTGAAGCAGGGTTGCAGGCGTCTGTCTCTCTCACTCTCTATCTCCCCTTCTCCCTTGATTTCTGGCTGTCTCTATCCAATAAATAAATGTAATTTAAAAAAAAAATTTTAACAAGAGAGAAAGAGAGAGAAGATCCCGATTCCAAGACATAGCCTCTTTGGGGCCTAAACTTCCTTTTGTCACAGAAACACCAAGAATAGAAGCTACTCAGCAAGATTCTGAGAGCTACACATGCAAACAAACACAGCGTGGAAGAGATAGGGGCAGCACTGTTGTCCTCCCTGGACACAAGGGACACATAGGGTTTTGGCAAAAAAAAAAAAAAAAAATCAAAAAACAGATCCAGCAGGTGTTGGGCAGGGCCAGTGAATCTGCTTTTCCTAGCAGCTTCCAGGTGAGGCCCATCATGCTGGTGCAGGGAATGTAGTTTGGGGAACTTGGAATGGGGGACTGGAGGGCAGAATGTTTGGCATGGACTAAAGGCTGTGGGAAGACAAAGAGGGGGACCAGGGAGGGGGGAGCACCCCCTGAAAGGACCAGGTAAGGTGGGGATTGAATGATGGATGCTCTCAACACCTGCTTGACAGCTCTCCATCAGAGCCAGGCACTCAATGAACAAGTAACTCCATTCGTCATCCTTCGCCCCTGAATCCTCCTAATCTCAGATGGAAAGGGACTTAGCTACTATTTCCAACTCTTGCTCCCCCCAACACACAGGTCCTTGTGCCTTTCCCCCTGGGGAAACTGAGGCTCAGAAGGATGAATCGCTGATTGTGGGTTTCGTGTTGAACAGAGTCCAGCCAGAAGCTATGTAATTGTCCTCTTTTTTGATGTTTCAACATGGTGCCCTCCTCAAAAAAATAGCGCTGGGAGGTGTGGGGTGTGCGCAGAAGCAGTCGCCTGTTTCTCAAATAACGAGGCCGGTTGGAAGCTGTTATCCCAGATGGGGTGCAGCCCTGCGCAGGTGAAGGCCGCCCCACCTATCAGCACCGATTTAAGCCTCATCAAGCTCCTGCTCCCTCCCCCCAATTTCCAGAGCCCCCCCATCCCCACATGCACCTGCCTGCAAATAAGCAGCAGTCAGAGGGAGAGTCATGGGGTGGAGTGGGGGTGCAGACTTCACTGGCTTTGGCGGCCCCCCTATTTCCGGGAGGCCCTGGGGAGAGCAGTTTCCCCAGCCTAATATACGGTGCTAATGAGAGGGGCCGGCGGGAGCTGGCAAGGGGGACCTGAGCCCCAGCTTGGAGAGGAGCCAGGTTCTCCCCTTCCAGGTCCGTGTACCGTGGTTGGGGGGGAGAGATTAAGATGTATAGTCTGCAAATGGACTAACCTTTTCCAGGCCTGCCTAATGAGGCTCCCAGTAATGGGACCATTTCTCTTCCTTGGGTCTATGTACACACACGCGTGAGCGCGCACACACAGGGCCCTTAACGGAATCCATATGGAAGCCAGAATCCCCTTCCTGGCTCTTTTTCTTTTCTTTTTTTTTTTTTTCTTTTCTTTGTAAGGGGGCTTTATAATGACTAAAACTTTTTTTCATTTCCCTCCTGATGAAAAGCCACAGTTCAGCCATTCACTCTTCCAGTCCATCAAGAAGCTACTTTGTACCCAGCAGCCAGGACTTCTGCAGGCTCAAAGGGTAGTCAGTCCCCCTGGGCCAGCTGTTCTTCCAGGGCCCGGTGGGGGCCCAGTGAAAGAGAAGGGAAGGTCCTCAAGAGATGTGCTGGGTTCTCTTGGGAGACAGCTTCTAAATCCAGGCCCCTGTAGGCAAGTCAGGCTTTGCATTATTCAGACCTGTGTGTGTGTGTGTGTGTGTGTGTGTCTGTAATGTGAGAACATTCCAGCCAGGTATCCTTTTTTAAATATTTGTTAATTGGCTAAAAACAGAGAGGAACTGAGATAGTAGGAAGAGATAAAGAGGCACCCATTCACTTCTGGTGAAGCTTCCCCCTCCACAGGTGACTTCTTGCTCATCGTGTGTGTGTGTGTGTGTGTGTGTGTGTGTGTGTGTGTGTGTGTGTGTGTGTTGGGGGGGGTGGTCACGACAGAACACTACTGCCAGTTCCAGGCAGCAGACTCAGTACTGGAGCCCATGACTTGCACACCTGAAGCTCCAGATTCAGTCCCAGGCATCACTGTGTGTCAGAGCTGAGCATTTCTCTAATATCTCTCTATTGCTTTCTCTCTTTCTCATAAAAACAAATAAATACATCTTTTAAAAATCGTTGCTTCCAGGGGGAGCAGTGCTGCTGGTGTCTCTTTCTCTCTTGCTCTCTCTTTCCCCATTCCCTCTTGATTTCTCTCTGTCTCTATCCAATAAAACAAAAAATAAATAAGATATATAAATTGCTGCTTCCAGTCCTGTTTGCAAAAAGCCAGACACTAGCTCTCTCCGGTAAGTCCTGCTTCACAGTGGCAGTGGGGCCCGCCGTGTAATTCTAAAAGCTAGAAACCAATACTCACAGATCTGGTCACCATGACAGCCAGCATCTCTGTAACACCGTGTGCCAGGCACTTACTGCTGAGTTTCTTTAGACTTATTTCATCCTCACAATCACCCCATGAGGCAGGAACCCCTGTGAGCTGCACTTTCCTGATGGTAAAACCTAGGCATGGAGCAGTGACACAATATGCCTTCAGTCACAAAGCTGGAAGACAGCAGACCTAGACCTCCACACCAGGCACTCTGGCTACCTGTCTGTAACTGTAATCGGGAGGCTGCATCATCTCCATGGTCCATAGGTGACTGGTGACTTGACTGGCCAAGTCCCTGCTCTGCTGGTTTCCTCTGGGCTCAGTTTGCTTGAGTGTATGTTTTGGTGAAAGTCTGTAGAAACACACACACACACACACACACACACACACACACACACACACACACACACACACATGGCCATGTAGTTATTCTTCCTGGTTCTTCAAATGACATGAGTCCTTCCCACCCTAGGTTCCCAACTAAGTTGGGTTCTAGACCGCAACCCTGCTAAGTGACACCTATCCTGCAAAAATATGGGAGCTCCTTCTAAAGCCCCAATTTAGCAGGTTCCAGGTTGGGGCGACCCTTTGGCACATGGTCAGGGGCAGGGCAAGCCACCCCATTCATATTTTATAAGTTTGTTTAATGGAGCCCGATTTGGGTGGGGGGAGGGATATGTCTTTTTAAAGACCGCAGAGCTGAGATTGATGGAGGAGCTATGCTGATTCTCTCTCTGAAAGCCAGAGAACCAGAGGAAGCTCAGCCCTGCCAGGGCCCTGGAGGGACAAGGAAGAGTCACAAATGGACAAATGTCTGTTCACTGGGAACTGGTCACATAAATTACGTTACTCCCTGGAATGGAATTTGTGCAGCTGGTAAAGAGAGTGAGCTGGAGCCAGAGGTCCCATCAAGGAAGAGTGTTCTCCATGTGCTGGGAAGAAGGGCAAGTGGTAAATGGAAAACTGAGGTGTGTGTGTGTGCGTGTGCGTGTGCGTGTGCGTGTGTGTGTGTGTGTGTAACAGTGACTCAGGATATGGACCCAATCAGACAAGCTGGAATTCACAACCCTGCTCCAGACATTCTGAGCTGTGTGACCTGGGGTTTTCTCAACCTCTCTGAGCCTCAGTTACTTCACTTATGAAAGCAGGATTGGCTCACTCAGTTAAGCGCACATATCACCATATTTAAGGATCTGGGTTCGAGACCCACTCCCCAATTGTAAGGAGGACACTTCATGTGCAGTGAAGTGGGTCTGTAGATGTCTCTTTCTCTCCCCTTCTCTATCTCCCCTTCCCTCTCAGTTTCTCTCTATTCTGTCAAATAGAAAAAAAAAGAAAATAGAAAGAAAAAAATCTTAGTAAAAATAAAGTCAAATCAGGAGAAATTCTCTACTCAGACCAACCAGAATATGGCGTGGAGTAGAGTGGGAGAAGGTATGGAGGACATGTCCATGTGCTGAGCACATCACTGCCTCGTCCAACACTTATTCCTTCTCTCCCACCCCCTGCCTCTCCCTCCCCCTCTTTCTCCTCCACCTTCTCCTTCACACCCTCTTCTTCCTCTCCCTGATCCTTCTCTTCCTCCTCTCACATGGAAGGTGAGCCCATGCTGTTCACAATGGAAAGATTCCAAAATATTTAATTTATTTTTATTATCTTTATTGATTTATTGGATAAAAATAGACAGAATTCGAGAGGGTAGTGGGAACTAGAGGCTCAAACCTGGGTCCTTGTGCGATGTAACATGTGTGCTGAAGCAGGTGTGCCACCACCAAGCCCCCCAAATAATTTTTAGTTGTAAATCAGTTTTAAAATGGGGGCCGGGTGGTGGCATACCTGGTTAAATGCACGTACTACCATGCACAAGGACCCAGGTTTGAGTCCCCAGTCCCTACCTGCAAGAGGAAAGCTTCTCAAGTGTTGAAGCAGTGTCTCTGTCTCTCTCCCTCTCTCTCTCCCCCTTCCTCTCTATTTCTGGCTGCCTCTATCCAATAAATAAATAAAAATAATAAGTTTTATCAAAGAAGTTTTTTTAAATCATTTTTAAAATAACACCCTCAAGTTCAAAGCCTGCGGGGGAAGCTTCATGAGCTGTGAAGCAGTGCTGCCATCAACTCCCCCCCCCACTCTCTCTCTTTCTCTCTCTCGCTTTCACCTCCAGGGCTATCACTGGGGTTCAGTGCCTACACTATGAATCCACTACTCTTGAAGGCCATTTTGTTGTTGTTGGATAGGACAAAGAGAAATCAAGAGAGGAGAAGGAGACAGAGAGGGGGAGAGAAAGACAGACACCTACCAACCTGCTTCAACACTTGTGAAGCGACCCCCCCCTCCTTGCAGGTGAGGAGTCAGGGGCTCAAACCAGAATCCTTGCACAGATCCTTGTGCTTTGTACTATATGCACTTAACCTGGTGTACCACCGCCTGCCCCCTCTGCAGGTATCTCTCTGTCTCTCCCTTCCCTCTCATTTTCTGTCTTTATTAAATAAATTAAATATATTTTAAATATTTCATTTATTTATCTATTGACAGGAGAAAACCAAGAGGGAAGGGGAAGATAGAACAGGAGAGAGACACATGCAGCACTGCTTCATCACCTGTGAACCTTCCCCCCCGCCCCACTCCCTCAGATGGGAACCAGGGGCTTGAACGCAGGTCATTGTACATTATAACATGTGCACTCAACCAGGTGTGCCAACACCAGGCCCTAAATATGTTCAAAGTAATGAATAAATGAACCCCTCCCCACTTTTCTGTGCTCACTCAGCAAGGAGTGGGTTAAGCCCCAGCCTGGTGCCAGGACTCAGGAAGGAAGGACTGAGGCCTGATGAGGCCTGTCTGGAACTAGCAAACATGGGGGCGGGGGGCAAGGAAGGAGAAAGTATTGACCGAGGGACGAGGGAGAGCACTCCATGGCTGCCTCCCGAGTAAAAGGGCCATTTATCCCCCCCCCCCCCCCGCCACCGCCCCCCTCAGTTCTGAGCTCCTTGAAAAGGTGACCGTCCATCACTCGCTCCTCTGGCCAGCCTGGCTCTTGATGAGATGCTTTCTCTGTGGGCTCATTTAGCTGATTACGGAGGAATTTGAGAAGAAAGGACTGCCAGAGCCTGGGCCTGGGCCTGGGCCAGCAGTGCATTAAGCACCCCCGAGCACCCCCCATTTAGGAGTGACTGGGGCATCTTGTGCCTGAGAACCTGTCCCATCTGATGGGCCTTCACTTAACTCAGCTTATCAGGTTCGAGGTGTGTGGGTGGGGGGGGGAGTCCCCCATGGGGCATCCTGTCCTCCACCTCTGGGGCCAGCCCCAGGTTATTCTCAGCCTCTGCACTACCACCTGTCAACACCCAGCCCTCAGAAAGTGGAGGATGCCACCCCCCACCCTAGCTGGACCAACATTTCTCCTTCACTCCTCTGACAGCACAGGGGGCTTGGAAAATGCTCCTCTCACAGAAAAGAGCAGCACCCACAAGCAGGTCAGATGGGTGGGCAAGCATGCCAGGCCCCTCCCTTCCAGAAGCAATTCCAGAAGCAATCTCCTTCAGAGACTCCCCTCAATAGGCTCTATCTGTCCCTATCAGCACCACCTCCTGGGTTAAATCAGTGCTCTACCAGGTAACCCACAGAACACTGAGTTGTTTTGAGCGCCATTGAATAATCTGAGTTAGTTGTTGACATTTTAGTTAGTGTGAATGCATGTGCCTACATGGCTTAAGGCTCTGGAAGCAAAACAAACAAAAATACAGTCAGAGAGAGAGAGAATTCTGTCTGAGAAGGAGATATCATAATGGTTATACAAAAGTTTCTTGTGCCTGGGGCTCCAAAATGCCAAGCTTAATAATCCCTATACCACTGTAAACCAGAACCGAGCAATGCTCCACTAAAATAAAATAGGGGGAGTCAGGTGTTAACACAGTGGTTTAAGTGCACATGGTGCAAAGCTCAAGGACCAGAGTAAGGAGCCCAGTTCGAGCCCCTGGCTCCCCACCTGCAGGGAAGTCACTTCACAGGCAGTGAAGCAGGTCTGCAGGTGTCTGTCTTTCTCTCCCCCTCTGTCTTCCCCTCCTCTCTCCATTTCTCTCTGTCCTATCCAACAACAATGACATCAATAACAACAACAATAACAACTACAACAATAAAACAACAGGCCACTAAAAGGGAATAAATAAATATTAAAAAAATAAAATAAAATAGGATAGGGGGATGGCATAATAGTTATGCAAACAGACTCATGCCTGAGGCTCCAAGGACCTAGGTTCAAACCCCCCCCCCATACCACTGTAAGCAGAGCTGAGTAGTGTTCTGGTACAAAAACAAACAACAATAACAATAATAATGATGATGATAATAATTCTATCTAGAGAAAGGAGGGATGAGGAAAGCTGATTGGAGTAGGACAATAGCAATCAGTTTTCTGCCCAGTTCAGACACAATTTGTTTTCAGGGAAGAAAAGTGACCATGTCAGAAAGGATAGAAAAGACCCCAGGAAGGGACTGTGGTATTTTTAGCCTGACGAGTAGGACCCCCAAGTGCAGGTGGGTGTCAACAGTCCAACTCAAACCTTCCATAAGGGACCAAGAGAACAGGCTCCCACAGACAGCCACAAAGTGACCCAGGCTTCTCTTCTTTCTGGTAGAGTGGGTCTGACAGCCTACTCTGACTTTCCACAGCCATTCCTGTCAAGACTGCACTGGCGCACAAGTTATCCACTTATTTATTTTGAACTTGGAGCATTTTTGTGTGTGTATTGTGGATAGATACAGAGAGAAATTGAGAGGGAAGATGGATATAGAGAGGGGGGGAAGAGAGAGACTTGTAGCACTGTTTCAGCACTTGTGAGCCCCCCCCCCCAAGGTAGGGAGTGGGTCCTTGTGCATTCTAAGTAAGCCCTTGCTTACTTATTTCTCTAACTTAAACCCCAGGTCCATTCATGTCATGCAGGTAGCTAGCTCATGGCTGCATGAAACAGAAATGAAATTGATGTCACCTTGAGCAAAAGAGAGCCTTCAGTGCCCTATCAAGTGATCGCATTTAGAGATTTGCTTTCAGGCATGGCTGGACCCAGGAGTTCAGAGGATGTTGTCTGAGATTTCTGTCCAGCTCTCAGCTCTCCTCCTTAACTGTCCTCACCTCCTAGACAGGCTCTCCACATGTAGCTTCAGACAAGGCCACAAGGGAGCTCCCCACTCCTGCCAGCTGGAAAGGGAAGAATTCTGTCCTGAGGACTCCTGTCAAATGCCCCTCCCACACCCTACCCCCTGCCCCCGCCTCTACCCCTGAGTCAATTCTCACTGGACTCCAGTACTGGATCTGATAGGGGTCAGCCAATCTAAAATGCAGGACCAACAGGTAGAGGGAGGAGGAGCTTTCTCAGGTGGGAATAGGACACTGCTTCCAGGTGAAGAAAGGGGAGACACTCAGGGTCCCTACAAGCCCTACAAGACCCTTCCCGGACTGGTGTGGTAAAGCATCTTGGGTTCCCAGTGTCTAGATTCCAGTGGCAGGGTCCACAGAAATAGGGCTGATAGTGAACCCCATTTTGGACTTCTACCCTACTATCCATATTCTGACAGCTACTGGTCGTCCTGCATTTCCAACTCAGTCGACTGAATTATGACTTAATGATCATTGGAAGGCCAACAGCTAGTTGAGATCTTAACCCCATAGGAAAGCCCCAGGGTGGTGCCCTGAATGATGAATGTCTTTCTCCATCTCGAGAGCCACTTTAAGCAAACCAGATGATCTCTCTGAGCCTCACATGTAACCCACTAACACGTAACCCAGCCCCACAAAGAGTAGCGAGTAAGAACATCTCTGGAATCAGAAGTGGGATCAGCTGGCTACTCGCCTGTGTGTCCTGAGGCTTGTGAATCAGCCTCTCTGAACACCCATTTTCTCACCCAGAAGATGTGGCTACATAACCTCTACTGTGTAGAATTGTTCTGAGGATCACATCAAAATGTTCAGCATTAACTGAGCCACCCATAATGCTAGGCACCATGGAATATGCAAGAGATGTGAGAGGAATATAAAGTTCTCTACCATGGGAAAGTGAAGACTCAGAACTTTGGGTGTGATGTGGTCCTACACACTGTGATCTTACAATCTTGTAACCCCACTATTAATAACAAATAGAAAAATTTGAATTAAAAAAATTCCCACCATTACAGAACTTAGTTCCTAGCCAGAGAAACAGACAAGAGACATTAAGAAGTAGGGGACGAGGCAGTGGTGCACCTGGTTGAGCTGACACATTACCATGTGCAAGGATGGGGGTTCAAGGCTTCAGTCCCCACCTGCAGGGGGGAAGCTTCATGAGTAGTGAAACAGGTCTACAGGTGACTTTTTTCCTCTCTCCCTCTCTGTCTTCCTCTCCTCAGAGAGGGGGAAAGGAGAAAAAGAGAGAGAGAAAGATAAAGGCAGGAAGGAAGGAAATGAATGGATTATTTTTTAGTGTCACAAGATAAAGTCTATATTTGGGGTGAGAATTGGAAAAGTAGAACAAAGTAGGAAAAATTCAGAGGAGTCTGAAAAGGAGAAACATTTCATCATTAGACAGGATAGGCAGTATGAGTCTTGGTGAGAAGGCAATTAGTTGACTTGAATCCAGTAATGAGTGTGAGTAACTGGAGGGAAAGTGTTTCAGAGAGAGAGAAAGAACCACCAGTGCAAATGTCCTGGAGTGGAATGTGTCTGGACTAGCCACTGCAGCTAAGTACAGATCAGCCAGGAGCAGGACAGAGAAGAAATGAGAAGCCCCAGCCCCTTCTTGTGCCCAAGAGCGTGAGGCATAATTGGCACAGGTTGGCCAGCAGGGGGTCCTAAGAGCGGAGGGTGAGGATGCTGGTTTTGAAGAGCTGGGTGTCGGTGGGGCATCTTGACACTGATGGGTTATCATGTCACATCCTTTCCAGTTCCATCCAGAATAGCCAGAGGATTTCCACATTAACACGAGCCATTTGCACTTTGAACCCAAGCTGTGAAAAGTGTCCTGTCAACACAAGGGTGTTTCCTGCCATCCCAGGTGCCCAGGGCACTATCACGTGTCTGCCACCATTACCACCAGGGGGTCACAGGGTGGCACCCATTAGCAAGACTGACACTCTTGCCCGGCCCTGTCCTTCACTTCCCCCTGATAACAGCTGAAAGATGCTGGCCCCTATCCAATATCCTGCCCTGTGGGGCCCATGGGTGCCTTACTTGTGGCTATCTGCCCAAACCAAGGAAGGCCATGCCTGGGTAATACATGGCAGTTGGGCTCCTAATTATCTGGGTATTATTCACATCAACTGATGCAGCTTTAGCCTGTCAGCCTGCCTCCTCCAGGTGTGACTAATTCTTCTCAGACAGCTATCACCCCAGCTGAGGGAAGGGGGGTTTGCTCCATTTCTCCCAGGAGGAGTGTTCCCTCAGCAATTCTAGTTTGGGGACAGACCTGTAAGAGGTTACAGAGAAGGATATCCCCTTCCAGAATCCCTGACCTGGCCCAGGGACCTCCCCCATGCTCCCCCCCACCAAAAAAAAAAAAAAAAACTCAACATCCACATCTATTGCAGTAGACAGGGTCTTTCCAAAATGTCTTCCTGATGCCTCCCCCAGATGGCTCAGACTCCCAATGACATCGACAAAGCTCTCTGTGACCTGGTCTCAGGCTTCCCTCCTGTCTTCTTATCCATTAGCAGTTCCCTGAGACCACGCCATCCCCTGCAGCAGTGGGCCCTGTTAGGACAGTGTGGGTGCATGCATGCATCACTCCACTGAAGCTATTTCTCTGACTTCATGCCCAGGTCCATTAGCAGTAAGCCAAAACGGCTGGCTGGCAAGTGACAGAGCGCACTGAAGTCAGCCTCTGCGAACCCTCTGCTCTGTCATATCTGGGGGCCTGGTGGCTTCAAAGCCAGCACAAATCAGGGGAGGGGGTTAGGGAGGGATAATGATAATGAAAATGATTATGGTGATGATTAATACTCAGTGAATACTTACAAGAATATCTAAGCTCAGGAGTACAGCAGGTTAAGCACATGGGGCTCAATGCGCAAGGACCAGTAAGGATCCCGGTTCAAGTCCCCGGCTCCCCACCTGCAGGGGAGTCGCTTCACAAGCGGTGAAGCAGGTCTGCAGGTGTGTCTTTCTCTCCCCACTCTCTGTCTTCCCCTCCTCTCTCCATTTCTCTCTGTTCTATGTAACAACGACGACATCAATAACTACAACAACAAGGGCAACAAAAGGGAAAATAAATATAAAAATTTTTATAAAAAAATATCTGAGCTCATCCTTGCTGTTTTTCATCACAGCCAGGGCACACAGGTGAGGTCTGGGGACGGATGGCAAAGCCCCTCTGCTTGGAGTGGATGTGTACAGATGGTGTTTTCATGCTCAAGCTCAATCCCCCAGCCAGGTTGAGAGCTGAGAACGACTGTGTATGCTGTTCCCCCTGCCTGATGCTGTTCCCTTCACGTTCATCTGTCCTTTTCCGTCATGAATCCAGCCACGGCTAGACTCACCCTGGGCAGCCTGTCCTGGTTATGATGATAACAATGTCACACTGCTGCTGTTTTGTGCCCTGGGTGTGTCTCTCGCTTCTACCGGACACCATAGCTCCTTCACCCTGGGGGTGGAAGGGGCCTCTGAGGAAGGGACCCACAGGAGGGAAGAGGCGGCTCCATGAGCACTGCTTGTCACCTGTTTAACCCAGTGGCATCCTGGCTTGGTGCCCAGAGCAACTATGAATATAAAGTCCCTGGAGCACTGTGGGTGGCTGGCTCCAAGGACCTGGATCCAGATCTCTTCCCCCCTGACTTCCAGCAGTGACCTTGAAGAACTGGACCTCTCTCACACCCCAATCTCCTCGTCTGTAAAAGAAGAGCACTTGCCACAACTGACAGCTACAGCAAGGATGAGCTCAGATATTCTTGTGAGTATTCACTGAGTATTCATCATCATCATCATTATCATTTTTCTCTGCAATCAGGGAGATAGTCACCATATCCCCAAAGCTAGGGGGTTCTTGGCTGTTGATTGGTTCTCTGATAGAACCGGGTGCCTCCCACAGTGCTGGCACACAGTAGGTGCTTAACAGGCATGGGCTGAACGGGCATGCAGACTGATAGGCTGAGAGAGAAGATCCCTGGGCTCCTAGAAGCCTGGCTTCACTTGCAGATTCTCCAAACACCATCTTTCGGTTCTCAGAGGCACCGACTCGCCAGGGTCTGTGTTTGAGCCATCATTAGCACCTCACCCCTTCTGGAGACCCTGCACCCCATGCAATCCTCCATTCCCTCCCTGCTCAGCCCCTGCTTGCCGCCACACCCCCCACCCCCACCCCCACCCCCCACCAGTCCCATCACAGCTGGCCAAATGGCCAACCTGGAATCAGGACTGATCATCACGCTAGGGCTGATGTGATTTTTACCAAGTTCCAGAGACCCGGTCAGGGCTTTTAAGTGAATAGTTGGTAACAGAACAATCAAGTTAAAAGATCAGTGTGACACAGAGCATGAAATAGGAAAGAATCGTGGCCAATTGATTTGGACCACACTTAAGGGTTGGGGAAATGAATTTCGTTTTCTGGACCGAATGGAAGTCCGTTTTATAAATCACAGTCACTCTCAGAGATTAATGACAGAAAGAAGTTTGATGAAGAACTCAGGACAGCGGCCTCCTTGCAGATTTATAAGCCCTCAGGTCTTGCCATGGGGGATGGAGGGATCTCAAGGCAGCCCACCTGTTAATTATCATTTAGGCAGATTAACTGGGGGCCTTGGGGCTGAGGTTTGAAAACTGGAGAAGTCAAGGAAAAAAGATTCTAATAAAAAAAAATTCCTCCGGAACTAAATAGTCATGTGACCTATATCACTCTGTGGATTTTTTCCTCCTAGATTTAAACAGATACCTTGGGGATTGGGTTTGAAAATTCTTCTGCCTCTAGCCTTAAACTGACATCAGAATGAAAAGGTAAACATAAAAAACTAAGTGGGGGGAGGTTTAATGAAACTGACTTGCTATGAAACCAACCCTGGTGACTCTACCCCCACCACGACCACATACAGAGGTGGGTGCTGAAGCTTCTAGCATGTCATTGGAAAGTAGTTTTGGAATTCCCATTCTGTCAGGGCTGCCTGCTCAGAAAAAAGTACAATGACTGAAGCTGGTTTAGCAGAGTAGACAGGGGACGGAACCCTGGTCTAACAGGTTGAGCACACTTGTTACAGTGCACAAGGACCTGGGTTCAAGCCTCTGGTCCCCACCTGCAGGGGAAAATCTTCACAAGGAGTAAAGCAGAACTGCAGATATCTCATTTTATTTTTCTTTCCTTCTTTCTTTTGTTTTTTAACTTTTTAAAAATTATCTTTATTTATTTGATAGAGACAGCTAGAAATAGGGGAGAGAGAGAGAGAGAGAGAGAGACTGAAGACTTGAACCCTGGTCCTTGCGCATTGTAACATGTATGCTCAATCAGGTATGTCACCACCTGGCCCCCAAGTGTCTCATTTTCTCTCTTCCTCCCTCCCTCCTCTTCCCTCCCCACTCTTTCTCAAATAAAAGAATGAATAGAAACAAAGAGAAAGGAAAGGAGGAAAGGAGGGAGGAGGGAAGGAAAGGGGTCAAGCAGGGAGGGATCCAGGGCCCCCAGATCCTCCCATCTCCTGAACCAGGACTCCACTAAACTTTTCCCAGAATAAAACCTATCACTGCCTGTAACCCTTTATTATTTAGAAGGAACCAAGTGAACAGGCACTGAGCAGAGACATGTGAGTCTACAGTGATTGTCCTTCTGTTTATGAATTCGGTTTTAGCAGATTGACTGTTCCTTTGCAAGAGAGTTCTTATCAACAGGGCACCAGAGCTATCATCCATCTTAGGTCACCCCAGGAATGTATCAGGCAGCACGTCCTCTGGGGACACAGTTTCACTAGGAGTCTGGGCCTTGAAGAAAATGAGATTAAATATTTGGTCCTAAGGAGGCTTAAGGGAGTAGGGGTGCTAGCCCATGAGGATGGTTAAGAGCTCTCAGCCTGTTAGAGCACCAGCTGACACGCTTAAGACCCCAGGTTCGATTCTCATCAACACCTTCTGCCAGAACTGAATAATCTCAATCTCTCTCTCCCTCTCATCTCTCTCCTTTCTCTCTCTCTCATTCCTCTCTCCCTGTCTCACTCTCCCTTCCCCCCACCCGTCTCTTTTTCTCTTCCATAGAAAATAAATACATCTTTTAATTTTTTTTTAAATTTTAATGTGTGCATCTGGAGAGATAAATTAATGAGTAAAACATTAGATTTGCGAACCTGATTCCAATTTGATCCCCGGTGCCACAGATAGTAGACAGCTCTGGCTTCTCTCTGGGTCTTATGTGATACACAAAAGAAATCATTTTTAAAAGGCAGCATGATGCTCAGAGCTGCGGCGTTTGTGCCACCTGGGAGCTTGGAAGAAAGGAAGAAGCCTGGAGCCCCCCTTCCCCAGACCTACAGACTCAGAACCTGCATTTAGAAAGATTCAGAGTGAGGGAATTCACAAAGGTTTCGTCTTCTTTTTCTGTTTAGCTTAAGAAGTCAGAGTCAAATAAGGATGGAGGACAGGACTTTGTAACACACTCCCATGATGTTCCCAAAAAGGAACCATTGGCAGCATTGCTTACATCCTGTCCGGGGTCTTCAGACCTCCGGGACCAGAGCTCTGTCTTCCCCCAGGATTCACATTGTGGTTCTTTTAAGTGCTGTGATCTTGACTGAGGAGGAGGCCGTGGAATTGGATTAGACACAGCTGGTACAGGAAGGGGTCATTTGCCCAGGAAAGAGAGCTGTCTTGTCTACAGAGCCCTGAGTGGGCAAAGTGCAGGGTTGGTGAAAATGATTTCAGCATCCAGGGGTCAAATGAAAAAGTACAGAGAAGAATATAATCTATAATTCAGGAGCCCAACAAGAGCAAGATAACTATATCCAGGGGGAGAGACGTGTGTGTGTGTACACACACACACACAAACAGGCACACGCACATGCACACACAAATGATGGGCTCTGTCACCTAGACATCTTTAAGAAAATGATGATGATTTTGCACAGGATGGGAAAAAAATACGTTTCCCAGAATCAAGGGCAGACAATGTTCAGAATTCTCCGTAACCTGTCGCGAGAGGCTAGGCCGGAAGCACCTGAGTGTCTGTCTCTGCAGATGGTGTAGAGGAGCTGACAGAGCAGCTCAGTGGCTCAGGTGAGTCTTATAACTGTAGCAACCTGGTCCACAAGGCGGATTTTTTTTCCTTCTCCACAATTCAAAAGAGCCCACCTTGCAGGCTGGCTGTTGTGCCCCCACCCCACCTCCTCTAGCAGCAAGAGAATAAAGAGTGGGGGTGAAGCGCAACATGCAGGTGGCTCACAGACATTCAAAGGCCGCTCTCCCTGTCTGTCACCAGAGGGAAAGACAAACCTTCAAGTGACAGCAGCACAAAGCCAAACATTCAGTGACACAGATTCAAACACGTTTCAGTTGGAAGTCCTATAGACCAGGGGTCAGTAGAGAAAAGTCTGCTTTCTTGGAAAGGTCAGAGAGAATATTTTAGCCCTTGCACACCACGAAGTTTCTGCAGCAACTTCTCAGCTTTACCCATCCGCATGGCCTCCAATCCGCCATAGACTGTATGTCAGGAAATGAGCATAGGTTGCTCTAATAAAACTTTATTGGCAAAAACAAACAGTGGGCCAGAGTCTGTCAACCCTGATTGAGACCAGTTTAGTTCAATTTTCTCATCTCACAAGTGGGGGGGGGGGGAATCAAGGTTTAAGGGGAAAATGACTGCCCCACAACTACTCACCTTGTCAAGACAGAGCTCAACTCAAAGTCAAAACTATGAACTTCTTTTCTAAAGCTCTTTCCACTCTACCACATGGCTTACCTGCCTTCCTTCACTCTGTGCTAAATACTAGTGTTTCCAGGCACAAACAGATATAGTCTTTGCATTCATGAGCCTCTAGTCTTGTACAACTTGCAGAACCATTTACAAAATAGCTCACTTAAAGAACAAGCATTAAGATTATGTCAGTTTGTAAATATCAATACTCTAAAGCCAGGTACAACTAAATGATTAGAATGGTACTAGCCAGAGGCATGTCTTCCCAGGGATGTAATTCTTTGTTGGTTAAATATATAACCAGTCATGCTCACTGGAAAGAAAGAAAAGCAGGGGCCAGGTGGTGGTGTACCTGGTTAAGTGCTCACATTACAATACGCAAGGACCCAGGTTCAAATCTCTGATCACCATCTGCAGGGGGTAAACCTCATGAGTGGTGAAGCAGGGCTGCAGGTATCTCTCTTTCCATCTCTGCATCTCCCCCACTCCCACTCAATTTCTCTCTGTCTATAGCCAATAATAAAATAAATAAATATTTTTTTAAAAGTTCAGTTCTGGGGCAGAAATCAAACTCATGGACTCACATACCTTCCCAGCTCAACCTTTTAATTTTATGAGAATATGAAAAAGAATGAGAGAGAGAAAGAACATGCAAAGCACTGCTCCACCATCCATGGAGCTCCACTCATCTTGTCTTTGCTACTATCATCCAGTCCTGGGTATTGAACCCAGGACCTTACACACAGGAAGCACGAACTATACCACTAAGCCACCTCATTATTCCTGACAGGAAGAACATGTGATGTGAATAAGAGGTGGGTTGAGAATTGCTTGCTACCCTGTTATAACAACTGGCGATTTGGTGTAGAGCCTTGTAGGTTTTTTGTTAGTTTTTCTCTGTATTTAAACCTGGGTCTGTAGCCATGACAGTAGGCACGGATGGGGGAGGAGGTAACAAAGATGGAACCCTTCTGTACACAGCACTTTGATTGGTGTGATGTAGCTTCCCTAGTAAACAGCACACACAGAGGTCTAGAAGGTAGCCTGCTAGTGAGTGGGCATTGGCCTGGATTTCCCAAGAACCTCAGAGGTGATCAGGGTGGTGATGGTGGTAATGGTGAGGAAGGGCGGAAAGACTAGATTGGAGAGACACTCCCCATCTCATCCCCCAGTAGGTAGGAGGTAGCCAGCTGATTTCTTGAGTGTTTAAATTTTTTTTTTTTTTTTTTTTTTTTTTTGCCAGAGCACTACTCTGGCTTATGGTGATGCAGGGAATTGAACATGGGACTTCAGAGCCTCAGGCATGGAAGTCTCTTTGAATCACCCCTGCCCAAGTGCTTAATTTTTCAAAGTGCCTAGTGATCCCACTCTCTGACATAAGCCTGCCTCCATTATCCTAGAGCAGCCTTCCCAAAGGTCCAGAGTGATGTGCATCTGAAGATAAATAGTCTGTGGTGAGGCAACATCTGCCAGGAGCCTCTAGGGAGCGGACTGACAGTTTTTGGACCTTTACCATTTCAGATTTATGAATCTGACAAGCAAGGAAAACCAGAGTCCCTCTCGGGCTGGACACGCAGAGGTGGTGACATCTCAAAGTCCACGAGCTCAGTGGTTCTCTCCTCTCTGAGTGGTGCCTCTAGTCCCATAAATCATCCATGTCCTGACCTAGCTCGAACACGGCCATTTTGTGAAGCTGACAAGGACTGTGGGAGGCAGAAGTAGTTCTTTCATCCACCTGCTTGGGAGCCCTGACTGTGCACAAGATATCCATTTAGGATGTTCTTAGTTGTAAACAACAGCTGAGTAATGTAAGGCTCTGACAAGTCTTACAGTGAGGGAGCCCGTAGGACTATACTTAACCCCCAACACCTTCCCTCCCCCCACCCCATACACATGCACAACTTCTCTTGCAAGACATTTAATGATTCCAAAGGAGAAACTTTGGGAGCCCTGTGCAAGTGATGGGGAGACAGTGAAAGCACCTGCCCACCCAGAAGCCCCCGAATCCAGACTGTGGGGACATTGACACACAGCCCTCTGTGACGCGATCCAAGTAGCAGGAGTCTCGACATTTTTCATGACACCAGAACCTCTTGGATGGGCAAAGCTGTTCTTCACTTTGAAATCAGGCCCCTTTCATTTTGATGTTTCTTTCTTTGGACTTTCATAAAGTGATGGTTTTATGAGTCTAAAGGCAGGTAGCCATCAGTCTTTCAAATTTATTTATTTGGGGGGAGAAAAAACAAAAAGCTTGACGATGCTTGACAAGCCCTGAGCAGTATGTTTGCTTTCCTTTTATAACTGGAATCCAGCACACCTGCAGGTAGAAGCACAAAGCATGGCCTAAGAATTTGATCTACATTTGGGATCAAGAATTTCAAGATTGCCAGCAGCACAGAAGTCTTCCCATCTCCTCTAGCTCTTCCTCATGATCTTCTCTCTGTTTAAGGGACAACACCAGGCCGGGTGGTGGCACACCTAGTGAAGCCATGTTACCATGAACACATGTTACCATGCACAAGGGCCCGTGTTTAAGTCCCCAGGCCCCACCCGCAGCAGGCAGTGGGGCAAGGGGAAGGGGAAGCTTCACAAGTATGAAGCAGGTTTTCAGGTATCTGTTTTCCTCTCTCTCTAATTCATTGTTTATGTTATTGGATAGAGACAGAGAAATTGAGAGGAGAGGATGAGGTAGAGAGAGAGAGAGAGAGACACCTGAAGCCCTACTTCACC
Organism: Erinaceus europaeus; assembly: GCF_950295315.1. Lineage (NCBI taxonomy): Eukaryota > Metazoa > Chordata > Mammalia > Eulipotyphla > Erinaceidae > Erinaceus > Erinaceus europaeus. Next base: position 10,095,100 of record NC_080167.1, on the reverse strand, counting down.
ACTTGTGAAGCTTTTCCCCTGCAGGTGGAGACCAGGGACTTGAACCCGGGCCCTGGTGCACTATAGTGTATGCGCTTAGCCAGGTACTCCACTGCGTAGCCCCTCCCTATCTCCCCTTCCCCTTTCAATGTCCATCATGTCAAATAAAATAAATAAATCTTTAAAATATGCAAAAGATAATGTGACTGTGATTCTATCCATAGTACTTCCTGCTCGTACTTCCTACATGGAATCATAAGTCACGTGTCTTTTATACCTGGATGTTGAGTTCTTGGGCTTTATTTTCTCCTGCCGGTTGGTCAGTTGGGTGGCTGACTGGCTGCTCGGTTGATCAATTGGTTGGTTGGCTGGTTTTGCCTGATCTGTCTCAAACACTCAGCCACATTGCCACATTGTAGCTGACAGTTCATTTTGGGTAGAATGGTACAAGGGACAATTCCAGTGACTGTCACTTAGGAATTTCTAGACACAATGCTGCAAAGAACAGCTGACATGTGCACTTGACCACTTGGCTTTCACATTTCTGCTGGGCTTCACATGCCTCAGTGTGAAATTGCTACATCACAGGTGTGAACAGAATGCAGCTTCTGTCAGCTTCACCACAGGTGACTGGCGAGTCCCAACAGAGACCTAGCAAACCAACTCACAGATGCCCTTTCATTCTCAAAAATCAAACTGGTTCGGACCACATGCACCAAGGCCGCCCTCTCCTCAGTGAGGGATACCGGCCAAACTGCTTTCCAGATCGTCTGTGCCAATGATACTCTTACCAACATTTCAGAGAGTTCCAGTTTCTCCACTTCCTCAACACTGGGTGTTGACTGTCTTTCACCTGAGTCATGCTGGGTGGGGGGAGTGGGAAGGGCTTATGCAGTCACTTCTTGTGTGTGTGTGTGTGAGGGGGGGGTGATTTGTTTTTAATTTATTCATTATTGAATAGAGACAGAGAAATTGAGAAGGCCAAGGGAGATAGAGAGGAAAAGAGACAAGAGAGACACCTGCAGCCCTGCTTCAGCATTCATGAAGCCTTCCCCCTGCAGGTAAGAACTAGGGGCTCGTACCTTCTGTACCCCATAATGACCCTGGGTCCATCCATACTCCCAGAGGGATAAAGAATAGGAAAGCTATCAGGGGACGGGATGGGATACAGAGTTCTGATGGCGGGAATTGTGTGGAGTTGTAACCCTCTTATCCTATGGTTTTTGTCAGTGTTTCCTTTTTATAAATAAAATGAAACAAACAAAAAAGAACTAGGAGCTTGAACCCAGGTCTTTGAGCATTGAAATATGTGTGCTTAACCAGGTGCACCACTGCCTGGCCCCAATTGTTTTGTTTTTTATCATTTTATTGGGAACTTAATGGTTTACAGTGCAGTTGTTGACATGAGTAAAATTTCTCATCTTACCATGATAGGTGTTTGCAAAACACTCTCACACCCCAGCTCATGTCTTTTTTTCCACCACTATGCACCAGGACAACTGCCTTCTTTCCCCCCATATGTTCTATCTTTTTTAGGAAGGAGTATTTCATGACATGGGGGGCATCTGATATTCTGAGGGTTAGGACTTCAGAGACTTCAGGGTACTGAGGGTGGAGAGAGAGTAAGAATATACTCAGCTCCCCTAGCACATTTCATTCTTCAAAGTCTAAAATGAAAAAGCCATGACCATCTTCCTTGATATCCCAGACCAAGTAGACCCCCCAACACACACGCACACACACACACACACACACACACACACACACACACACACACACACACACACGTGCATGCACAATACACCTGTGCTTCCCCTTTGTAGCACTTCTCAGAGCTGAGCTCATGACTTTGACATCTATTTTCCAGCACCAGCTGCCATTCCTTGGAGGCTGGGAAAGTCTCTCTGATAACCAAAGCATAGGGACCGCCATTCCTATTTGTGATCAGGGAGCCAGGCTCATGTTAGCTATAGACAGTTGGGTGTTAAGTGATAAATTCTCCTCCTCCAGGTGGAGGGATAGTTAGCCTCAACAGGCTATGTGCCTTGCCATGTGTGGCCCAGATACCATATGGAAGTTCAACAATGCACTTGGGGGAGCTCTGATACTATGGTCTCTCTCTCTCTCTCTCTCTGTGTGTGTGTGTGTGAATTCAGTTCCTCAGCAGAAATAAAATCATGCCATGTACAAGGACCCAATGCCACACCCCGAAAAAAAAAAGGAGGAGAAGAAGAAGAAAATGGAAAGGAGAAGAAAGCGTAGTAGTAAGAGAGACTGGGTGGTGGTGCTTGCAGTTAAGTGTGCATATCACTATTGACCTAGGTTCAAACCCCTGCCCCCCCCCTGCAGGGGTCATGCTTCGTGAGGGGTGAAGCAGGTCTGTAGATGTCTACGTTTCTTTCTCCCTCTCTATCTCTTGTCTTCTCAATTTCTCTCTGTCCTGTCCAATAAGATAGAAAGGGGAAATAAAATGAAAAAAATGTCTGCCAGGAGTGGTGGATTTATAGGGCAACAACCCTGGTAGCAATTAAAAAAAAAAAAAAAAAGGAGAAGGAGAAAGGAAGAAAGAAAGAAGGAAATGAAGAGAAATGAATGAATAAGGAAAGCCCCCCTCCGTTTATTCCCAGACCCAGACATAGGAGCTTGGTCTAGTTACTCAACTTCTCCCTAACTCAGTTTCCTTCCTTGTAACAGAGAGTGTCAGGTGAGCTGATACACATGGAAAGCATATGGGCCTCAGTGTCAGGAACAGAGGCAGAATGCCCTGGGCTCAGGGCAGGAGAAGCACCAAGGGTGATACTATTGTGACAGAACGTTGTGACATGACCTTTGCTGCATGCTAAGGCCAGTCCCTGTCATCCCAGGAGCTCATGGGGCCTGGCCCCTTCCATCCCTGCATTCTGTGTCCTGGTGGTTCTTGTTGGAATGCAGTTCCGTGTGGTTTGGGAAGAGATATTGTGCCTTGAAACTTCCACCCCGTGGCTTTCCCGGGACCTCTCAGAGATAGAAAGGGAGATTTGGCTTGCCTAGGAACCTGTTTGAACATTCACTGCACATACTTCAAAAACCCCAGCTCCTTCGACTTCTCACCCATTTACTCTTGGCAAAAGGCGGCTTCCTGCTTGTATGAAACGAAGCTCTCAAGCTTAGAGGGGAAAGGCTTTTCTGGACAACAAACAGCCCTTAAGGAAAAAAAAAAGGAGAAGAACAACATTTTGATGAGTTAAGTGTAAATGAATCAGAAACACATGGATTAAGCTTCTCTTGATGTGCACATGGGTTTAATAATTATTGGAGCTGGGGGAGAAGGAGCTGAGGCGGGGGGGATGTGTCTTGGGTTTTATCAAACCTAAAATGTTTGAGAAGTAATTCAAGACATTCCACATACTCCCTGCAAATGTAGCCAGATTTTCCAAGTCCACCTCCAAGGAGCCACACAGGGTCTTTCTAGTAACGGTGCAAAGGCTCCAAAGCACCAACTTTTCATGGCTTCTGATTGGCTGGGCAGGAAGCTATGATTTATGAGCCCATTCAAAGATTTATATGTTGCCATTATAACAAATTCCTTCCAAACTGAATGGAACCCAAAGGCAGCTTTATAAATGTCTTTCCTGTTCAAAGCCCCCCCCCCTCACTTCTCTCTCCCTTCTGTTCACAAAAACTCTCCTTTAGCTTTGTTTTTCCCCTCAACCCTCCCACCACCCACCCCTATAAGCCAAAGGTCCCCCCCACACCCAAGATCTCAGCCTCATGAAGAGTGAGGGAATTAATTCGAGCGTAGCTGAAATGTGTTTCACTCTGGACTGAGTTTTAAATGACCGGGGGTCTCTATAAGCTATGGGTCAAAACCAGGTTATAGCCAAAAGGCTCATAACTTACGTGAAAGGTGGAAGGGCTGGGATTTTATAAATGTTTATTACTTTCATAAAAGAAAGAAAGAAAGAAAGAAAGAAAGAAAGAAAGAAAGAAAAAGAAAGAAAGAGAAAGCTAAGCTATGTTTCTGCTGAATGCACTCAAACTCCCCATATATCAGAGTATGTTGTTTCTAAGAGGAAATGTCCCAGGCTGGCTTCATGGGTTTCTGTCTTTCCCTGTAGCATCATCAGTGTGAGGTGACTTCCTCTCCAGGGCACTGTCTGTGTATCCTTCCCCCAAATTGACTTTGAGTTTCCACACTCTAGGGTTCCCTCAATGACATGACTGAAAGGGAAAGAGAAGGGTGGGGCAAGGGGGTCCTATATCATGGTTCCACTGGTCTCATTTCCAAATACCTAGTTGCTCACAAGGCCCATCCAAAAAAGGGGGAAATAATAAGAGTCAATGAAGGCAAGAAATCCTTCACTCAATAAAACATGACCATGCACTGGGCTGTGGGTTCATCCTAGCCCCACAGGCACCAGAAGAACTCCAGAGAGGTTTTCTCTTCTCTCTGTGTATCTTGCATTTCACTGCTATCTCTCTCTCTCTCTCTTTTTCTCAATAAAATTATGAAATGGGGAGGGTGGTTAAGCACACATATCACCAAGCACAAGGACCCAGGTTCGAGCCCCCCGCTCTCCACCAGCAGGAGGGACAGGACGCTTCAAGAACAGTGTAGCAAGTCTGCAGATATCAAACCTTCTCTCTCCCTCTCTCTTTTCCCTCCTCTCCCAATTTCTCTCTGTCTTGTCAAGTGTAATAGAGAAAGGAGAAAAAAACAAACAAAAATGACTACAGGGACCAGTGGATTCATAGTGTCTAAGCAATAACCTTGGTGGAAAAAACAAACAACAACAACAACAAAAAAAAAACCCAAGCCATCTGTAAGTCAGGATGACGCTGTGTAACAAGCAGTGCTGAAACCCAGTGGGTGGTAAGCACCATCAGACAGATTCCAACTGGGCTCCAGAATCTGGCTCTAAATGCCAGGCTGTGAATGGGGGGTCAGCTCTGTTTTGGGATGTCTGTCACCCACTTTGCATGGTCAGTCACCCACCTCAGATGGTGTCCTCATGTCTTAACCCAGAGCTCAGGTCTACAGAGCCTTCAGAGACATAAGAACATCGTTGCTCGAGCAAAAGACTTATTCTGTGCAATTCTTGACTGAACAGCTAAAACGTGTGTTGCTACATACAGTGCTGTGTAGCAAGGCTTCCTGGGAAAGTATGACCTGGAGCCCCAGGGCACACCCAGACCAACACAAGCCAGAGGGGAGTAAAGT